>NW_009648545.1:123648-130497 GCF_000708025.1 Charadrius vociferus | reverse complement strand
GAACAAATTACTTCAATTCAACCAGCCTGCGAATTAGCTACAAACTCCTCTCCACTTCCTTATCAGCTCCCAGAATGAATCTTAAATGTCTCAAAAAAACCACAACCCCAAAACCAACCCACAACACCACAGGTCAGATGAACAGTAGGATAGTTGGATTTCTGCGCTTTTACTTCAACACTAGAAATCTTTCATCATTTCCCTCCTCTAGCTTTGTTTGCTCAATAATTTAGTTCTGATTTGGTTGTTTCAGAGCTACCTTACACTTATCCAGTTCATTACCATCAGTACCTTTCATTTTAATATTCAGAAATACAAACAAACAGAATTTCAAAAACAGTTTGGTAATACAGAACAGATAAACAGACAAATAAATCATAGTTAAAAACAACACAGAAAGACCATCTCTACTTGAAAGCTTTAAGTCTTGGAAACTTAAGTCTTTTCTTAAGCTGTCACATACATTGTACAAAAATCTGTAATCAGCCAATACACTGCAACAAAGAAATGCAAAGTCCAAGAATTTGTTTAGCACACAGTATAATGCTCCCAGCTTTAAGTACCAAGAGTAGCATTTTCAGTTTACCTTATCACTTCACACTTTCCTGGCACGAATGGGTCAAGGTCTTAATGAACTTGTGGAACTGGTCCACACAAAATTTTGAAGGATATAACAGGTTCTCCAAAAAAACCGAAGATAAAACAGGAGTAATGGATGAGTGAAAAATCATATTATTATTTGAAATAATCACTATTTATTAAGTGATTGTCTCACTGATGTTGCAAAGAACAGAGAAAAAAATGCTAAGACATTTTACAGCCCCCCCCAAAAAACTACCCCAGCACTCCCATGACATTAGAATCAGTAAAGTCTGGTTTTCCATGGATTTTTGTGCAACATTTCTTCACAGCAACCCAGCTCCCCTCAGTGTCACTGAGCCTGACCAACACAGCTTCCTTTGTTATTCCTTTCTGGGCATGTGCATAGGACTGGTTTGGAGCTTAGCTGGCTAACCAAGACACGAGTCAATTAGTCAGCTGACTGCTACCCTACAGAATATGTAAGGGCCAATTTATAACTCCTTGCTTTCAGATAAGGAAATAATTTGGGTCTTTCTTCCTGTACTTAGCTGCCAATTTTCGTGAAACTTGGAAGAATTTAACATCTTTGAGACTCCTACCCATGTGTCAAATCTGGTTGGAATAGACAAAAGATATTGGAGGACAGGCACTGCCAGATCACATACAGTGACAGCGTACACTTTGTTTTCTTAGATATACCAAAAAAACTCTTTAATTGGAGGGTAACTAAAGTGACTGCCTTCCTTTATTTCATGATCTTTCCATTAAAGTATATTTTGAAGGGATCTAAACCTTCACTATTTCAAAAGTAATGCAGATAAAGGAGAAAAAGATGACATCTTGTATATGCTAAAAAATAAAGAACAATACAAAAAAGACAAAAAACAAGTGAAAGAACAAAGCATGGAGTTTCCAGAAATGGTAAAGAAAAGCAGGTGGGATAGGGCATTCAAAGAATGAAAAGTGCTTGCAAGGAAAATCTGGAAAACATATTACGCAGTAGGTCTTCTACAGTCACATTTTGAATAGATACAAGGATTGAGCATCCCACTCTCCAGATAAAGGGAAAAAAAAAAAAAAAAAGCTGACAAAGCCTAGCTGCCAAAACTGGAATGAGACAATATACGTAAAGATGTCAGAGGATCTGTAAAAGAAAAATCCTGGGGTGCATTAAAAAGAGCGTGGCCAGCAGGCTGAGGGTGGTTATCCTCCCACTCTGCCCTGGTGAGGCCACATCTGGAGTACTGTGTCCAGTTCTGGGCTCCCCAGTTCAAGAACAACAGGGAACTGCTGGAGAGTCCAATGGAGGGCTACAAAAATGATCAACGGAATGGAGCATCTCTCCTGTGAGGAAAGCCTGAAAGACCTGAGTCAGTTTAGCCTGGAGAAGAGAAGACTGAGAGGGGATCTCACCAAAACTTACAAATATCTAAAGGGCATGTGTGAAGAGGATGGGGTCACACTCTTTTCAGTGGTGCCCAGCGACAGAACAAGGGTCAACAGGCACAAACTGGAACACAAGAAATTCCACGTCAACGTGAGGAAAAAATTCTTTACTTTGAGGGCGACAGAACACTGGAACAGGCTGCTCAGATAGGCTGTGGAGTCTCCTTCTCTGTGGATACTCAAAACCCGCCTGGATGCATTCCTGTCCAACCTGCTCTAGGTGAACCTGCTTTGGCAGGGGGGGTTGGACTAGATGATCTCCAGAGGTCCCTTCCAACCCCTACCATTTTGTGATTCTGTGAAAATATTGATTATTTAATTAAGCACTTAGAAAGTTCCATGATAGAATAGAAGGGGTCCAACTAGGTAGAAACTTTATTTACTCTTTAGTAATGACAGCTGTGTAGTAGAATGTGAAAACAGATTCCATTTGCAAAATAATGCCTCCGTAGATGTAAAGATCCAAGGCAGTTTCAACTAAATCTAAACTACTTCTGACAGACGCCTGTCAAATGTTTTAAAATCTTTTAGTGACAGTTTCTACCAGATGTCTAAGCAAACTTAAACCAAACTTAACCATCTGTGCCATTAGTTAGCCACCCTAATGTATAATATAATGTCCTTGTTGTATCTATACGGACACAAGAAATAACAGATTGCCTTCGTCTTGTAAACAACTTAAACATTTGAGAACTGCTATCTCTTTCCTTCTCTAAACACCCTAAATTCTTTTAATATTTTTTTTTTTTTCACACACACCCCCCCTGCCCAGAGATAATATTTTCCAACTGTTTTTCCACCTTCTTCCTCCAAATTCTCCCCAGTTGGTCCAGGTCTTTTCAGGTATATATCCTACAGAGGCCACAGGCTTCCAGCGGATGCCTCACCAGTACTAAAAGCGGAAGTATTATGCAATGCTTTTGGTTTCATATCCCGATACAACCCTTGCTTTTATCACAACAGCATAATACTGGTTTTCATGTTTAGCACTTCAGCCTACAGTTTTTTTGCTATCTTACCTAGCATTTTCTTCTCCTCTGTACACATTATTTCTGCTTATGAATAGTACTTTGTACTTGTTCTTACTGATTTACATCCTATTCTCTGACTTCTCAAGACCATTTCAAATTCCAAATTACCCTGTTTTCCAGAGCGCCTGCAGCTCCTCCCAGCAAGACATTGTGTCCAAATTGAGAAAGAACCATGTAGTAAGCCCTTGCTGTCAGTATTACCATTGTTCTACAGTGCCATGGTTTGTGCCTAACATGACAATAATACGCTCTTTCAAAGAGAAAAAAATGGAGAAATAAACATTTTGAAACACTGATCCATCTCTGATTTCCCATTTTAAGCTGTATGTATTTTATTACTTTATGTTTCAGAGGGACTTGAATTTAAATAGTAATTTTAGCCATCATATATATTATATAAATAGTTCAGATGCAAATATTAGAGAAACAAAATTAGTTGAAAATTTGGCAGGATGATATAATCTATTTAAAATAAAAAAGGGAACACAACACAGTACTAAATAATATGAAATTGCATCTGTGTGTTTTCTAGTCTGAAGAGAAGATCTTGCCAAATTCCAAATCGAGTGCTGAGTAACTATAAACACATTCTTGTTCAGTTGGACTAAGATGTATTTTACGGCGCTGCTAAGGTCTGAGCAGCTAATTAATTCTTGATGCTATATAGAAGTCTTGTTTAAAAAGAAAATTAACAGAAAAATATTTTTAAATTATAGTCTCAGACTGCTTTTTTATAAGGATACAATGCTAAAGAAATGACTAATTTATACAATTCAATTTAGCTACATTAGGAGTACATTCTTGTACCTGTCCTGCAATATAACCTTAGAAGATGACAGCTCCGAGACAAAGCTCTGCATGACAGGAAAATTAAAAAAAAAAAAAAAAAAAAAAGAAAGAACAAAAAAAAGGACTAGAAAGGTAATGATAATTACAAAATCAACAATATTCCCCAAGCTGACTGGAGCTGCTGCTCACTCAAGCTAATTCTTTCTCACTATCTGCCTTCCAAAGCAAGACATCCTAAAGCATAAAACTTTTTATCTAGCAAATGAGACCGTTACCTTTACTTGGTGTTTGCACTCCATGATTCAGTAATTCAACTTAAATTTTCAAACAAAGCTAAAAAACACACAGTAAAATGAATAAATAAATAAATTTAAAAACACCTTTATATGATATTTTATTACATATTTGAGCAAAAAGAAGGTAGGAAAGGCGATTTTTTTTCCCCTAGATTTACTCTGTCTCTAAATTCCTGCTTCACCACAGAATTGTTCTCAATACGTAACAGTTCACACCATGTACATAGTTCAAAGGTCACATAAACACCCATTTTTTGCTAGAGAGAGAGTTTAATTTCTTATCCATATGCACAGACTGGCAGAATCCTTAGCGTCTTTACTCTCCTTCATGGCAGTGATCTACTATGCCAGTACAAAGCCCTTTCAGGTGCATGTATTTAGCCTAATATTATGAGAAATACTGTAACACGTTATCTACTCATCACAGTTCATGGCACAAGTATTGCGTATAGACAAGTCCTTGAAGTTAAATAGGAAGAGCCGCAGTGATCAAGATTTTCTCAGTATTCACTGTTAAGCTGTTTCCCTTTTACCCTGTAAAGGCAACTGATTCAGAAAACCAGAAAAGATCTGTAAATTATCTCATGTCCAACTTTGTGATACAGAATTCAAAATCAGTTAAAATCATTTTGCCTACATACTATCTAAACTCAATGGTTACATGCTGCAGTTATTACAAAGGTCTGAACAGTATACAAAATCAGGAACCCCACAGAAAGCTGCAATAGATAAGCAGACCTCTATATTAGGAGATTTTATCACTTTACAAATAATGAACATTTTTAACCATTTCTATTCCTACTCCAAACTCTCATTTAACATCAACTGTAATTCATCGGTCGCCACCTTGTAAATACCACGGAAAATAATTTCACTATCATTTATTTTGATATCACTAGAGCTCCTACAGGATCTTAAAATATGATAGCAAATATTCTGGGCCACTATTGCAGTATTAACTTTTGATGTTAGTGTGGACAGCAACCTTCCAAATGATAGTTTCATCCAAAACTGCATCAAGTACTGAAAGGGGAATAGGAAATTTCTGTTTCATGTCCAAATTGAAGTAAAAGTTCTAACACCACCCTTCAAAAGGGGACACTTTCCCTCATTCTGTCTTCATGTCAACAGTTTCAGACTTACCTGTCCTGTTACACCAGGTATCAAGCCTGAAACAATCATCTAGAGTGCAGTTACCACTACCATGTCCTCTTTTTATTTAACTCCACCTGAAAGGTCTTTACAAAAAGGCTTACAAAAGGCTACCTATAAAGCCAACCATCATCTCTACATCATAATACCAGATCTTAAAGTCAGATATTTTACCAGCATAAAACTCTAATCTCACATAGGCTGTACGCTCTGAAAAGAGGAGAGCATTTACAAAAATTTAGAGTCCCTCAGTAGGGAAGAAGGATTAAGAGACACATGTATCCATTTTGTAGATTTCTTTATATAATAGCAGCACTATCTTACTACAGATAGCCACACTGCATCTCCATGAGGAATAATCTTAAAGGTCTGCAAATCAAACATCTCCAAAACCTGAGTAAATCTCTGAATTCCCAAAAGGATATCACTGTGTTAGCAAACATATTCAATTTTCCAATTGGGGCAATTCGAAAGAACACTATCAGTCCCAAAATGATCACATATTGTATTTTCATTTGGGATCATGACCAACCCCTCAGCTTCCAATATACATCTACAGTGCTTTATAATTTTTTTTTTACATATTTCCTCAATATATTCACCTATGGTCCCATGACCAGAGTGTGACCAAAACTTTACCACCCCATGCACTGTTAGAACAAGCCCACTGAACCTTCTCTGTCTGATTTCCCCCATTCCTGATTAATTATTTTCCCAAAGAAATAACAAGACAGACAGAAATTAGAGGTCAATCATCATCATTGTATTAACAGCCACCTCCTCCTTCCATAAGTTTTTCAAAGTATCTTCTTTGAAGTCTATTCTACTTTGGCATGGTGTTATTATGGACCAAGAGTAGGAGATTCCATTCTTAAAAAAACAGCCCAAGAGTTTCTGGAAGGTAATAAAATTCTGGAATAACTCCTATACCGAGTTCTTCCATGTTTTCTAGCCTTATGCATTGTGCTTTTTAAGGAGAGAAAAAACTAAGACAGAATAATTACTATACCCTCAGCAGGGGAAAAAAAAAAAAAGTCTAATTTTTAATCATTCTCCTCTTCAGCAGTGACTCCTAACATTCTTGAGCTTGTGAAAAATGTTTGTTATGTATTTGAAACTTGGAAAATGAAGGCTTAAAACTCATTTAAGTTATGTATCAGAAAGTTTATCATAGTCTTTGAATCAGTTAAGGACTCGGCAATAAGAGGGCAGAGCCTGTTTAGGCATATAAGCTGAAATATCAGGTCTCTCAAGGATGCTTTAGCTGCTGCATCAAGCACCCCAAGAAGAAAAGGCGATTAATTTCGGAAGCCCCAACAACCCATTCTAACTGAACCTCCTTCCCAGAGCAGAGATGCCCGAATGCTTCGGCAGCGGCGGATGAACATCTACTTAAGTACTTCCCAGTCTGACACCTCCAAAGGTGCAGCCTCCTGCAGACAAACACCGTCACTTTGGCTTATTCTGCCACGGCACCTCCAGTGAACGGGGAAGGACGGGATGTGCCAAACGCCACCCTGTGTTCAGGTAAAGCCGCCCCGGACTCGGGCCGG
>NW_009648545.1:100672-123036 GCF_000708025.1 Charadrius vociferus | reverse complement strand
GCTCGGCCTCTTTCTTTCCCCGCAGGGAACTGAGTATTTAAAGATGTGCTTCTGTCCCCCGGGGGAACGCGGCAGCTGCCCCGCGTCTGCCAGGCCGCTGTTTTCCAACTTGCAGAGCTGCTTGCACCGCCAGTGCTCTGAAATCATCTCCTTTTCACATGTTTCCAGTTAAAACTTCGCTGCTGAGGTTGACTGTGCGGTGAAAATTTATAATGGTTGACCGCACTGCACGGTACGAAGTTTGGGAACTTGAAGTCTTGAAGAATAAAGCCGATCCTCGCCGACTTATTTTTTCCTGTGTAAATGATTAGCTGCTAACCAACCTGGTCCGGACCTGTCCCCATAGCTGCTGCCAGTCCTGATTATTAAAATTCACTCCTGGAAATTCTTACCAAATTCTTACCTTATACCACACAGCGGTATAATGATGTGAAAAGTCATTTCACTCAAATTTAAGTAGAGACTAGGACTCAGAGAGGCCTCAAATGGGGCTAAATCAAGGTTTACCTCATGAGAAGTATATGCTCAGCCTTCTATACTTCTTACTTTAAAGGTAGGAGGTTAAAATTAAGTTAGGGAAATAGGCAAAGGGTGCCTTGGAACTGATATATGCTTCTATTTCTTCCTGCATGATCCTTTGTTTTCTCTTTTGACACCTTGTACCATGTCAGAAAAAAAAATGTCTGAGACATTTAGGAGACAATCCAAGAATCCCTTTCTCCTGTGTTCCCTGTCCTCATCACTTCCTCATCACGTCTTTATGTGCATTCTAGTATGTTCAAGTTCAGCCTATGTATTTTTAATGAGAAAAAAAAAAGAGGGATGGTGTTTACCTTACCTTACCTCACCTTACTTCCTCAATATAATCTTATTGGAGACAAGATGTAAGTAGTTTTTGTTCTAATAAAACTGAGCCAGGTAAAACCAATGTGCCTGTGCTGCAAAGGACACTAACGGCATCCTGGACTGCATTAGGAGTGTTGCCAGCAGGTTGAGGGAAGTGATTCTTCCCCTCTACTCAGCACTGGTAAGGCCATGTCTGGAGTACTGTGTCCAGCTCTGGGCTCCTCAGTTAGAAGAGAGACATGGACATACTGGAGAGAGTCCAACAAAGGGCCACAAAGATGATTTAGGGACTGGAGCACTTCACATATGACGAAAGGCTGTGAGAGTTGGGAGTGTTCAGCCTGGAGAAGAGAAAGCTTGGGAGAGATCTCATCAATATATGTAACTACCGGAAGGGAGGGTAAAGAGGATGGAGCCAGGGTCTTGGTGGTGGTGCCCAGTAAGAGGACCAGAGGCAATGGGCGCAAACTGAAACACAGGAGGTTCCCGCTGAACATCAGGAAACACTCTGAAGGTTGCTGATGCAGGTTGTGGATTCTTCCTCCTTGGAGATACTCAAAAGCCATTTGGAAATGGTCCTGGGCAACCAGGTTGAGGAGGAGTGTTGAACCAGATAATGTCCACAGGTCCTTTCCAATCTCAACCATTCTGTGATTCATGCAATGAGGGGAATTAATAGCATTGGCACTCTGGAATTCAAAACTACCCTTATTTCCCTAATGATGTTGCACTGAGATAGAAATCTCAAAATAAATACCCTTTTACAGAGAACAAAAAAATACCCTCCAGTGCTCAAGAAAGCTGTGGGGCAGCAGTTATCAGGAGAAGAAATACCACGTTCCTAGCTATTTTATAGGCTTTGAAATCACAATTTAACCTTGGGGTAATTATCTGAAGAAAGGAGATAGGTAAAGGTGATAGATACTGCATGTTTAGCTTTCCAGGCTAAATCCAAGGCTTCAGACCTCCAAGCTGTTGCACATATTTCTCATATTTTGATTTATCACTACTTATTTGGCAATGCACAGTTCCTGCCACCTTCTAGGCTTTTCCAAGGAGAAAGGAAACCACTCTCGCAGCAATAAAAGGAGCTCTTTTGAGTCACAAATGTATGATAAGTTTTACCCGTACTGTGTTTGATCTTGTGGAGTAGTTATTGATCTTGGTAACTATTGTGAGACAAAGAACTTATCCAATCTTTTGATTGCTATCGTAAAAGTACTGTGGTCATCCTTAATTGTAGATTTCTTAAACAAATCAAGAAAAAATTCATTTAGATAGCTGACAGCTATCTGATACATTTGAAAAATCTAGATGGTGTTAGTAAAAACTAGATTTACCCAAAAGTTGAGTGTCTTTGTAGTTAGCTGCATAATTTATTCATAAATGGGAATTTATTTAAGACACTTCAAGAGTGTTTTAATATATTCATTAATCTCATGGAAAGCATTGCCTTGTGCCTTTTTTTTTTCTTAGACGAGCATGAAGATTATTCTTACAGTTAAATGCTTTAAAAATTTAAGGATTTAAAAGTTGCTCAAAAGAAGCAGGACTAAGTAGGACTAAGTACATAATGTTTTACTCATGTATAAGAAATACTAAGAAATATTTTTAAGTTTTACAATCACAGAATTACAGGCATATATAAGATGGGCAAAAAACCATGGAGATCATCTACTGTTAGTTCGTATGACACCAACTAAGTATTTCCAGTGAACATCTCTTTACACCTCTTATAACCTTTCACCCTCATTAAAGACTAATTAGGACCTTAACAGAACAAGAAAAATCCTGAAATGTACTATATGTCACTGCTTTGTGTTTTTTTCTCATATTTATCTTCTAATCCAGAGAATGTAAAATGACACAATAGAGAATATTGCAAAAAGGCACCATATTCTAAAATATGGATTATTTTACTCTTCTGAAGGTTTCTTCCACTGTAAAAGACTGCTAATAATTTTTCTTTGTTGTTGTCAGCAAAACATATGCTAGATCAATCCATAAAGGAAAGGCAGTTGGTCTGCATGGGGTGTGTTGCAAAATAGGAAAATTTGAGTATGTGGGACCAATTGTGCTATTTCTTCCAGCCTACATACACTGCGCTAGGGCACGCAGAAGCTGTAGGTGCTGAATTGCGATACTGAAATTCAGGATCCACTTCTTTAATCTTCCCTACAGAAACATGAGAAATATGTACACGAATGATGAAAAACTTACAAAAGCAAACACACTATTGTGTATCTTCTCCACTAATGGAGAAGATGAAAGAACTAATGTCGGAGAGGTGTTAACCCACATCAGAAGAGGCACCAGGCCAGCATCCATAGCAGTACTTCTACACCTAACTGGTAACTAGGAACTTGACTCAATGCTTTGAATTTACAATGAGGTACCTAAAATCATCTACAACTCAAAAACTCGGCACCTGAGTTTACACTGAACAACCTCCTTTCTCCTGTGCTGCCCCTCTGAGCTGCATCTCAAGAAATGGAATGGAGTGCCCAATCTGGTTTGTGTAAGTGGCTGAAACTGCCGTGAACCAAAATGTTGGTAACATAAACCAGCTTTTATTCCCTTCTTTATTCCTTCCTTTTCATAATTCATCACTAATAAGTTGTGTTTTTAACTACATATGTGCGAAGTGTAACTGACTGTAGCTTAACACAAATTTTGGCAATGTGTAAGCAGCAAAATAGTCCTACTCACCCTGCATTGCTAATAGAAATATATAAAGCTGACCTCCTCCTCCTCCCAATTGCTCGTTATATGCATTACAAATAATTCAGCAGATTCAAGGAGAAAATTTACTTGTTTAGCGGCACACCATTTTCATTAAGTACATTTTCAGAACCAAACCAGACCCTGAGGTTGCCTTTTAAAGAGGTTTTACATTTTCAGCCTTTATGCAAAATTTTAATAATACAGTATTGTCTTATGTGGGAAAATAGAATCTGTGTCCCAGATTCACTTCATAATGTCTGCTTTCTACAAATCAAGTAGTGCAAAATTAATTATATTTAGAATAATGAGTTGCTTATTCTGCAACTTTGAGAAACTCCTAGTGTGATGGAGGAAAGTTTAAGTTCTTCCTGTATCACACTTATAGGTTATCATGTAATACGTAGGGTGGGAGAAAATGAAGTGTACTGCAGGATATACTACTGCGGCTCCATCCCCAATTTTTGCAATGACATTTCGGGGAAAAGTAAGAATAGGGGACTGGACCATCTTTCGTATGAGGAAAGGCTGAGGGACTTGGATCTTTTTAGTCTAGAGAAAAGAAGACTGAGGGGGGATCTTATCATTGCTTATAAATATTTAAAGGGAGAGTGTGGGGAGGATGGGAACAGTCTTTTTTCAGTGGTGCCCAGTGATAGGACAAGAAGTAACAGGCACAAACTTGAACATAGGAAGTTCCATCTAAACATGAGGAGGGACTTCTTTACTTTGAGGGTGGCAGAGCACTGGAACAGGCTGCCCAGAGAGGCTGTGGAGTCTCCCACTCTGGAGACATTCAGAACCTGCCTGGACACCGTCCTGTGCAACCTGCTGTAGGTGACCCTGCTCTGGCCGGCGGGTTGGACTAGATGATCTCCAGAGGTCTCTTCCAACCCCTATCATTCTGTGATTCTGTGATTCTGTAATAACCTCCCAAAGCAGCTGTATCATTGGGAAGAACACTTAGAAGCAAGAGTGTTTTATAAACCACAAAATAGAGATTTTATGAAGGATTTTTTATTGGATCTTATAGACTATTCTATGAAATGTATTGGTCAATTTTATAATGGTATGCTGTAATTATTCAAATTACATTAATAACTGAAAAAGACTAGTCAAATGCAATCAAAACAAGCCACTTCAGATCAGTACTCTAGCAATGGAAAAGAGCTTCATATGAAAACTAGAGGGAGAGGATTTTCCAGCAAGTTGTAAATCTCACATTTTTCATTATGGTCTCAAAGATGCCGTATTTAGCCCTGCTTAAGCAGGAGTTGGGCCAGATGACCTCCAGAAGCCCCTTCCAACCTTAATTTTTCTGTGATTCTGTGTGAAATGCTGAAGTATTTGAGTCAGATTTGGTGAGGCATAGTTTTAATCCCTCATGGGACTGAAAATGTGAGTTAGAGCTCCTCAAGGCAGAAAGAAACACTAGATATGGGTTTCTTGTGTCTGGGTTGGCTGCTTCAGTATTGGGTTACTGAATAAAAGCAGTTTGGTGTATGTGGATGTCTATATGCTTTGCTTTTCTTTCAAGTGCCTGAAAATAAAAATTGTGTTACAGAACAAACAGTATGTTTAATTTAGCATAAAACTTTTTTTTTTTCCTAGTGTGAAAAGCCACAAATTTGGTTCTTTATGACTCATTCCCACCACATATATTTTTCACATTGGCTGAGAAGGCAAATATTTAATTATTCATGCAACTCTCTTTAGAACAGACTGCAGCTATGACAATGCTGGAAAGCCAAATATTATGCTTAGAAATGGTGTCTTGGCTGCCTAAACTAATGCCCTTGCACATGACAGTTATCATGGTCTCTCACAAAACTGTAACATTTCATGTGCTGAAATGCAGGTTCTGTGACCAACAGAACCTTTTTTTACAGGGTTAGCTTGTCTATAAATACCATCTCTGTTGCATTTTGTAACTGTAAGAGGAATTCTGCATGATACTCATATACCTCTTTCTATCCAATCAATTTTTGTTGATTCCTGTAAGTCTAAAAGAAGCTGTCATTAAAGCAATAGAGTTTCTCACTTGAGTCGAGTTAGTTTGTATTGAACAGCTGATAAAGATCATATCTGGTATCAAAATACATGGTGTAGGGAGACAGACATTGTCTTCCAACCATTATGAGGTGGGAGATGCAAATTCTTGTGACAGAGCTGTTAATAACTCAGAAGCTGCTGCTGTGAATTTAAATAGAAAAGTTCCCCTCTCAGATCAGAGCAGGAAAACAAGATGAGGCATGTGAAGATAATGCACACAAGCACATGCTACAGGCATAATATACACAAAGTAATTCAAAATAGACAGTAACAACCAAGGCATTAATAATAGATATGGAAATGCATCACTGTGTGGAAGGACATAATACCGTTTGTAAAACTATGATTGACTTTTTATTCATTTACAGGTAAGTTATGGATTGGAAAATTCTGAACCTGAGACTTAAAAATGACATAAAAATCAATTTTAGGAAAATAAGCAAAACCAAAACATTGATTTAAACCAGCCGAGGCCTTGGATCTTTGTTTCTTCCCAAGAAATGAATCTGTGTACAAGAAATACTAAAATACAGATCTGTGTTTCAACATAATCCAGAAATATGTACACTAATACATGATTGTCAGCACTCCTAGCTAGAAATTACCCACAAGCAAAACCACTACCATTTGCTATTTCATTCATTCAGTGTCATTACTTCCCTTTTAAAATTCTTGCTTTGCAACAATGTAGTATCGTGACTTTTCATCCAAGAAAGCGTAGAAAGCCCACTGAGGACAAAGACAAACTTTCCAAAGGCTTTAGTTGAGACTAATGTGTGAATTAATGTATATGCACCTCCACACATAAAAAGAACACATATCCTTTAAACAAATTTTTAACCTAGAAGACTTTATTACAATTAATGCAGAAAAACATATGTATTCTTTCCATTTTTTTCCCTAAGATCCCTTCCTTACCTAAGCATTCCTATGAGATGATACTGAACCAGAACAGGCTTCTGAGTATATCCTAGATTGCCACTATATTTGTATACAATATAATAATAACAGCAGGAAGCAGTTGAGTAAACTTGAGATGCTTTTTCATTTTTTTTTTATAGACTATACAATAAATGTAACAATGAGACAAACAGCCAATGTAAATACCTTCCAAAGTGTACTCTTGGCAGCAAAAAGTATTTAACAACTTGAAAGCTGTCTAAAAGCTGAAGTCTTGCCAATAATTTCATCTTATCTCTCACATATGGCAAGCGATAATATTTTTAATTATTTATTATATCACTTAAATGAAATTCCAGGAAAATACTTAAAGATAGATAAAAAAGAATAATTGTCTTCATAACATTTTTCTGTTTTCTCAGACTGCAACTGATATACTCAAATAAACGTCACCCCTGTCTGAACTGTCATTCAAAATTTTTGTCACAGAAGGTCTAAGGTCTTAAAATCGCATAGTTTTGATTGGCTTTCAAGACGAAAGTAGATTAAATATCTTACCCTTTAGTGACTTGTGAGAAAGCAATTGTGTTTTCTAACTATCAGCATGTTTCCTAGATAATGCAAAGACTTAAATCATGCGTACTGACAACAGCCCAGGTACTCACATCAGTGATGCTCTTACTCCCTTAATTATATTTTATAGTTTGAATTCTTATTAAAATAGCCCTCATAGGAGAAGTTTGAAGGAATCCAATAATTAAAGATATTTTTTTTTCTGAATTTCAGAAATCTCTACAATGAATGTAATGAATTTTTAATCTAGTGAACTTTTCAAATAGATCTAAAATGCTCGTCATCTGATAACGTTTGTTTCAGTTGGAGAAAATGGCATTCTTATTTCACATCATTATTGCCATGGATATTACTGAACAATAAAATTATGTTTTTCTACTTGCAGTATATTTTCATGGTACAGTATCTGGTGAGAGTGCAAAACTAAATAATATATATGTAACGGTATATATGTAACAGTTTTTGAGAAAGCATTCTAAAGGTTTTCATTGCATTGCGCAGAAACATTGGCAGAATTTTCTTTGATTTATTATGACTGTTATGCTCAGGAATGCTTACTATCTAAATTACCTAGAAGTATATATAATAAAAGACTGAAAAAGAAAGGAAAAAATGGATTCCCTATTCTTACTGGTCTGTGCAAGCATGTAAATTATTACCTTTCTGTCTTACTTTTAATACTTGCTAAACTTGTTAAATATATTCAGAAGTAAGAACAGATGTTTGTTTTTTGGGGTTTTTTTTTGTTTTTGTTGGAACTCAATGATATTCAAGGTCCCTTCCAACCTAAACCATTCTATGATTCTATGTTTATTTTAAAGGTGAAAATGAAACCATGTGAACTTCTCAAGAAAGAGCTTATTACATTTTCAAGAAATGTTTCATTTATTTACAGTAATTTAAAATGCACTTAGTAGTTTTAATACACCACTGCTGTAGATTTTAGTATCCCCATATTTCAAAGAGAATTCCCTTTCTGGATAAAAAGGTTCCAAAGCAAGATCCTGCTAGAACCTTTCATTTAAAAAATAGTGTAGGAGATACAGATTAAATAAAAGCTGCTATAGATTGACTAAAATAGAAATAACTGATACAATATTAGGAATGTTCAGAAATTGCTAACATTACTTGGACTTTGACAATGGAAGTATTTTCCTAGAAGCACTGTAATGGCCTAGCTAGAATTTTAATTCCATTAAGATTCACTATTTTATCATCTGGATTTTTACCTACTTTGTTGGAGCACAAGTGAGAACCCAGAGGCAGCTTGAAGATTCTGTCTACTGGAAGAACTGCAGAGTCTTGGGAAGAGGTGCTTGGCTGATGAAGGAGTTATCTGAAATAAAATATGAAAGTAGATACAGCTGGAATCTGAAAATTTTATTTCAAATAAAATGTGAATTGGAGGGGGGGAAATGCCATTCTAAATCAGAATCTACAAATGCAGTGTTCATATTTCCAGCAACATGGTATTTAAAAATAGGTATGGTATCAAATTAAAACTTTTTCTTTTAATAAAGTCAATTATTTCCTGCTGATGATGTAGACCTCCTTTGTTTCAACACCAAAATGACATTTTCAAAACCCAAAAATACTCAATTCCAAATTTATGTTTTCATTTCTCTGAGTAGCTCTTCTGTAATGACTTCACAGTATACAAAACCAAAGTCTACACAAAGTAATGTTCTGTTGGTTATGTGAATATACATTACCTATTATAGCTTCATTTGTGGGTCTCACAATTTATTAGTGATTGTTCTGCAGTTTGTTTCAAAAAAAAGGCTAGTGTTCCCATAATAACACTGTCCCTGGTAATTTTTAGAGCTGTTTTATATATGGAAATAATCTAAAACATTCACTGGTATGGGAGGCTTATAAATTTATATATTTGGTGCATGGAGCGCAGATATATTTTCGTAGTGCCTATATTTCTGTTAAATTTAAATAATGAAGATCGTCCCAAATCAGAGTCTCTTTTATGGCTTTCTACAGGAAAATTTCTGACCAGAGAGAAAAAGAAATAGAAAGAATTCCTACCATATAAAAATTAAGTCAAATAATTAGAATAAAAGTAGTTAAAATTCCCTATTCCACCACTACGGATTTCATAACAGTTCTACTTACCAAATGGTACATAATTATGACAGTATTCTACTTCTGGTTCTTTTATATATGTTTTCTCTGGGCTGAATTTTTGATCAACATTCAGAGACTGATTAGTCTCTTAATTCTATGAATAATCAGGTAACTGTAATAAGATACATTTTAGGAATAGTCAAGGTTTTTAAATGCTCTAATATTATTGGAATATTCTTGTTAATCACCGACAGTAATACAGTGTTCATTTATGATGAAAGAAAATTAGTAGCATACAAAAACAATTAAAAATGTCAGTCTTTATCTGCATCTGATCTGCATTTTTTATGGTACCATTATGAAATAGTAATTTCATAATTAATACTTAATTTTCATGAGGAATTAGTTTAAATAAATTATCAATGGTCTCCTAAAGAAAATTGTCAATTTAAACAAAAGAGAATCTGTTAATTAAGTTTATTACTCTCAATAAACCAAATAGGGATATTTTAATTATATTTTCAGTTACTCAGTTCAGAGAACATGACAAATCTGTTACTTTCTAATGAAATTTTTAAAATGAGCTGTTTTCACAAAGTGAATAGCCATGTCACTTCTGATGGAACTCTGCTTTTAGATGATAATGAATCACAACATGAGTGTAGATTTATAAAATGTTACATGTGTTGACAAGCATTAGTTGTGCTTTTTACTTGTTAATATTGCTGTCCTCACAAATTCGAAGGCTCATGGAATGATAGCCATGAGCTATGTACTTCGGTAACATGAATTTCAACAAGATGTGTAAAATCAGCATTCCCAGGTTATATAGTGGGAGCTGGAAAAAATCGTGACCTCATGAAGTCAATGGCAAAATTCCCACTGATTTCCTTCCCTTGAGTCTAATTCCCCATTTTAAAATTTGCATTAACATCAGTTGTTGTTCTCCGTGTTGTTCTTTGAAATATTTGCTCTCTTTCAACATGAATGGCACTTTTTTTTTAGACTAAAACACTTGTAAAATACAGTCATAAGAAGTATTAAAAACGCTAAGGAGGAAATAAATGTATACCTTTCTGTAGTTCTTTTAACTGAGAAAATTAAAATCTGAAAAAAATATAATAAGTAAGGCTAGATGTTTGTATAAAGTTTGGCTAAGCTGTTGAAGAATTATTTCCATATAAATTTGAATGCTGCCTACCACCCACTTCCTGAAATAAAGTACTTCATATATGTATCATCTGAATTCTTTAGAGGCTGAAACAGATTTAGATAATGATTCAGTACAAATTATCATTCGTGGTCTCATGGACTAACAATAAAGGGTAGAATCGCAGAATTCCTTTATTACTAACCAAATGTCTACTGTAAAGGTCTCATGGAGAAAGTGAGCTCCAAACAGCTGTGTTATATTGTTGTATTTGTCTGGATTGAATTGTCTGTCTTTAAATATATTCAGTCTGTACAACATACATGAATTTCAACAACACTGTCAAGATGTATTGGAGGAAGACAAATCAGAAATGTAAGGAATAGACATATCCCAAATATGGTTATAATTATTCCGTAAATTACTAGAAGGCATGTCAACAGCACTATGAATAGTATTGACTTTCATTCCTGAGTTACAAAAATGTAATACGTTACCTGAATTATTTATTTGGAAGAAGAACATATCAGTTTCCAAATTAAATATCAAGGAACTATTTGAAGTATAAACATCTTACGTGCACAAATGCAAACTCTTCTTCATCTCAACCTTTTTACATTTTTAATCAACCAATTGTGGAACGCACCGAGACTGTTAAAATATGGAAGAAATATACCATGTGGATTATTGAACTCCGGAAAGCTATTGAAATCTGGCCTTCAGGAAAAAAGGTCAAAACCTATAAGTTCCAGATGGAATAATATTCTGAAAGCTGAAATCCCCAAATGTAGAAGATGGAACACTACTGCCAGTGTTTGAAGACTACTGAGAATTTGGATTTTAAAAGAATAATGGACTGGAAAAAAAATGGAACAAAGGCAGCTACAACAGTCAATACATTGCATTTTACATGTAATTTTTTTGTGCCTCCCTTTTTGATCACAAAAAATTATTTAATCTGTCAAGTGTCCTCTTACCTTTTTCCCTTTCACGGCTGGTGAAAAAAACCCACCTCTTTGCATAGAAAAGTGCATGTATTTCTTTGGGAACAAAGTGAACAGCATGAACAGTGTTGTGTACCTTTCTCTGGAATCATATAAAAATAATGTAGACCTATTTGTTACCGCTAGACTTTGAAATCAGCTTGTGTGGTCTTAATATTGGAAAGCAGAGGTATAGGAGTTATATAAATATGGGCAAACCATGTTGGTTCCACAGTTTTTGGTAATGAAAGTATGACTAAATCTATGGCTGAATTTCTCTTCATTATGTCGTATTTTAACTTTTTTTAAGAGTAATTTTCTTCAAGTTAAACCTGACCAGCTTCACCTGAATTTAAACCTTTGGTCTCTATTTAACAGTGTTTGGATTTGTGGTGTTCAGTCACAAAATTGTGACAGCTGAGAAGATCTGAGTTTAAGGGGCCCTTTGAAACTGAGTCTTTTAACTCCTCAGAAAATGGAAATATTACAAAAAAGAACATTCAGCCATACAATTAATATCTCTTATTTAAAAATAAAGAGAGGAAGAGAATTGTCCTTAGAAAGCGTACAGACACTAGTACAATAATTTATTCTTATGTTTGCATCTGTGCTGAAAACTCCTTTGTATAGAATTGCCAAATTCAGTCAGTTTTGCAGTCCTATAAAATTATTGCGGGTTCATTTCTTTGCAATGTTCCAGTTGTGCAAAATGTCCAGAAAGCCACTGTCATTGGCCAGCTGATAATTTTCTTCTACTCAGTCTGACAGAGTGGACTATTCACATGCCAGGTTTCAACATTCAGCTTTCCCTAGATATCTACATGGGAAAAAAAAAAAGGTGAGTAATAATTTTTCACTGGGAAAATCGTATTTTTCAAATATCATACAACTGTTGTTTCCCTTAATATGTATACAAATATATATATATATATAAAAATTCTTTCATATGGTAGCCTGAGAGACCAAACCAAGATCAGGTCCACTTTATTTCATGATATATACATACCAAGAGATTTTCAGTCCCTGTTCAGTCAGTTTTGCAGTCCTATAAAATTATTGCGGGTTCATTTCTTTGCAATGTTCCAGTTGTGCAAAATGTCCAGAAAGCCACTGTCATTGGCCAGCTGATAATTTTCTTCTACTCAGTCTGACAGAGTGGACTATTCACATGCCAGGTTTCAACATTCAGCTTTCCCTAGATATCTACATGGGAAAAAAAAAAAGGTGAGTAATAATTTTTCACTGGGAAAATCGTATTTTTCAAATATCATACAACTGTTGTTTCCCTTAATATGTATACAAATATATATATATATATAAAAATTCTTTCATATGGTAGCCTGAGAGACCAAACCAAGATCAGGTTTCCACTTTATTTCATGATATATACATACCAAGAGATTTTCAGTCCCTGTTCTGACAAGCTTTCAATTTGAATAAGCAAGGAAGACAAATGGAGGCACAAATGAAATATTAATATCTCTAGTTAGAGACAGAGAACCGTGTTAGAGAAAAAGCAACTGACTTGCAGGGATTCAAAGAGGGAGCAGAGCCAGGATCTGAGTGTACAATTTCTGCGATGGTGCAGAATCTCGATTTGAACATTATCCTTCTTGTATGCCTTGTGGGATTTCGCATATGAGTTTTTTTAAACCAAATCTGGTTTGCAATCCTGACTGCAGTGACCACAGTTTTTCTTGTTCAGACCAGAATAACCATCCTCCATTTATTTTGGAACTTGAAACTCTTGTTCCAATCTCTTCCCCACAAAGGAAATGCCAAAAGAAAAAAATTCTTTAATAACGTATAGATAACCACAAGACTAAAGCTAAAGTAATTTTAAGTGAAACTTGATCTTATCAAAGAAAATCTGTATATTCTAGCTAGTTTATTCACTCTTTTGAAAGTATAACCACAACATTACAGTAAGTAAATAAAACAATACCTTCCTATTTTTCAGTAGTAGAGGAGTACTGGGCACCTTGCTAAATTCTTTGATTACAAGTAGATCATTTTCTTCCGGTACATCACTAAGTGTAACCAGGAGTCTCATCATATTCTGCTTATTACCTTTAAGGTAGAGTTTTAGGTGCCTTGCCTGGCTGCTCAGAGAAGGCATGCACAGAAGCACTGTGGTACCAAGAACGCATGGAATGAGCAGTACGACAGGCAGGTTCCATGGGACTTTCCAGACATTTCCAGGCAAGGAAAACCTTGGGGAAAAGCTTTGGGGTTTGTGACTCTGGATTAAGGCATTTCTGCCTGAGTCTGATTCGGGCATCTTAGCCTCTGTTGGGCCTGTAAGCTTGAGAAATATTTTTTGCGATCACCTCATGGATGCATGAAATGAATCCTCCATGTAAATGTTTACAGAGCTGGTCTTCAAAAGAGTTGATTAGAGGAACAGCGTTGTATACTTCTTAGTAACTTCAGACTACTCCTGATTTGGAAAACTGAAAATGAACAATTTTTCTCTGAAATTGCAAGGACACATTTAATTATAGGCTGAATTGACCTGGAACTGGGTGCAGCTGCAGTGTATATGGTTGGGCTGCTTAGTGAGTACTGGTCGTCTGAAAAATAGCTGTAATCTCTGTCAGGTGGTAGATTAAAACCACATCTTCGTATTTTTGCTATAAGATTCTATTGCGTAATAGCTAACATATACTGCCACGCAGCATATCATGTAAATGATGTACAGGTTGTGAGCTGACCCCTTGCTCAATGGCAACTTTCCATCAAAGAATTTAGCCAGCATATGTAGTGTTTTGTTTAAGGAAAGTTTACAGTAGGCTTTGTGCTGCTGAGCTGTAACACTCCAATTTATCTACCAGAAATATCATTATATCTAGATTGCTGTAAGTGATGTTTTCGTTCCCACAATGCTTATTAATATAGAACATTGTCGTGTGCTCTGAAAAACTGCTTATAATGCACTCCTTGGACCAGTTACCTTGTTTTTTATAAATAACTAATTTAAATCTTTTAAAACAAATCAAGAAAGGCAATTTCTCCTTTTTGTATAAAAAGTCTTATTTTCGGTTACTTCTCCCACATGTATGTAAATGGATGGCCTTGGTAAAGGCAGGGCAGATGCTCTGCATGCAGCATATTATTCTTTTGCAACCATTTTCAGTAATTATGCATAACTATTTTCTTTCCTTTTCCATAAATTCTGGCAGGATGAATGCAAAAATTCTAAAATGATTTCAATCATTTCTTAAATGCAAATTGAGTAGACTAACCTAGTCAGATATAAAAGCAGTTGACCAGAAGTGATATTCTCCTGTTAATAACGTGTTATATTCTTTCATTTCCCAAAATAACTTCTTTACAGGCTCTCCCCCTTATAATTGTTGAGGATAACCTAAAAGCCAGCTATTTGAAGTGATTGATCTAAAAAGCTCACAGTCCACAAACCTTTATTACGAATTGCACACCTACTTATAATCTACCTTGTAACCTTTACTTCCTGTACCTGCCCTAACCTCAGGCTCTAAAAAGAGGAGTCATCTGCCATGCAAATCCTTAAATTTTCCAAATTAGCCTTCCAGTAACTTGTCATAATTTAGTGAAAGTGTTTCCAATCCATAAACTTCCCAATGGCCATATAAAACCCAGTGTAGTTATGTAGGTAACTTGCAGTACTAACAGTGAACGTTGATAGGTCCTAATTCTTCTAGACGAACATAAAAAATCATCTGAGGGTGTGTTTAATTCACTTTAAGTGGTTATTTAAAATTAACTTCCTTAAGCCAGGATTAACTTTATAAACTCGCATTTTTAAGAGGATGCTTTAAAAAAAAAATCTGGAGATTATAAAATAAAAAAAAATTAATTCCTGTAAGGTATCACTATATCTTACTACAAGATCTGCTAGGCATACTAGGAAAGTGCTACTTTTGATTTTATAATAACTTACAAAGAAACAGCAGATCCAGGCATCACAGGTATGCGTCTCTTCCATGTACGCTCAGCAATCCAACCAAATTGTTTCCAATACTTGTATTACCCGCTGCCACGCTGGAAGCCTGGTTCTACTAATGTTTAAACATTTCCTTCACACAACTAGTCTCATGAACTTCAGTAGGATACTCACATATTTTAAACTGAAAAAGGTATAGATCGGGGAATAGCAAGGGCTTTAGACTTCATCTTGCTTTAAACTTTGAAATATCTTTGGGCCAATACATGCCAACTAAACTGCGATGTGTCATATATTCAGTATTGATAATATATTTTAAGTTGGCTTTGTAGCCTATGATGAACATGGGGAACTGTTTATACAGAATAGAAACGAAACATGTACTTCTCAGCTATAGTGGGAAATTCTTTCTTGGAAAAGGTAAAAGATATATCAAATATTAAGTTTATTTATTTATTAAAAGTCTAAATATAAATGATCTCTAATTGAATGGCCAGACTATAAAAAATGGATGGCTCACAGGAATAGAATTTGGGATATGTCCTATTGTGGGCATATGTTTATCTGAGAGATATAGCAGAGGGTAGCTAAGGATGAAAACAGAAGAACGACTGAAGAAATCAAGCACCAAATACTCTGACATTAAAATTTTTAACCTCATTGTTTGGACTACTATGTTTTTAATTAAGACTCTTTGTTTCTTGTGTGATATTCATAGAATTTTTAAACTTATTATTTAACAATTTAAAAAGAGTATATAAGTCAAATGTGCATAATTCTGTCTTTAAAATATATCTATTGTTATTGTTGTGATGTCTACAGACCAATGTTTGATGTGGTAGCCACGCTACAAACACACTGCCAAAGATCAGTCCCTGCCCCAGATTACAACTATATTTTTAGTGATAATAAAGAAAATATTGTCATTTTAATAACTATTTTAGTTGGTCTTTTATAAATTTTAGATTTAAATAGCTAGCATAAATCATTATATAAAATGGCACTGATGTGGCAAGTATTGGCATGAACAGGGTCTCTTGCAGAGCCAGGGCTTTAATCAGCAGAATTGTGCCGAGCCCGCAATCATTTGGTATAACTGATGGTTGTTTCTAGAGCCATAAAGGAGAAGCAAAGGAGAAAAACTACCGCCATGTCTGCAGCAAGAGTTTAAACACACAAAGAGACTCCCCAAGCTGAATTTGCTTTTTCGCATCAGCGCATTTGAGAAATGCCCTCTGCCGTTTATCACCAATACTGCATCAACCGTATTCTCCTTTTCAAGAAGTCTGTGGTGTTAATAAACTAACATTTTATCATTGTGCTATTTTTTTGTTATCTAAAAGTTTCTGATGTGTGCAGATAGTTATCTGCAGTTAGCAGGAGGCTGAATAGACTATCTCGTTCATTTGTCTTGTGATGCAGAGAAGGTAAGGGAAAGTCATCTATTATGCACAAACAATTTAAAATATTTCTAAGTTGCCCTTGGCAAGCAGGTGCAAGCAGGTGAGTACTTATCCCAAAGATAGCTTATAAGTATGTAGTCCTTTTCCCCCACCGAGCTTGAGAGACTACATAAACTCTGTCTCCCCTTTTCAGAGGATTCCAGGGTTTTGCACTTGCAAAACCAAATTTGAATTGCAGATCCCAAGTACAACAATGATCTTTATTACTTTTTGTGCTGTTGGACTGTGTGTTTTGTATCTGATTGTGCTAGTACAGCAGGTTTAGAGATCCTCAGCCTAGCAACATTTAACTCACAGTGTGTAGCTATCCAGGCATTACGCTTAGGAAATTATTTATGTCATTACATGGTATGTTACTCCTTAAATTTGAAATTAGTTCATTAAGAAGGTTTTCCAAGCTTTTCTTTCCAGATTAGCTATGAAGTCTCTTTCAAAAGTCTCCTTAGCATTCTAGTTCTTCATTGGTTTTAACATAATTTAACTTGGTAATGACCTTTATATATATATTCCCAGAAAAAATTCACATTTTAAGAAGTTAAATGGTACTAATTCTTAAAGCTTTCATTCTTGGCTGAAAACAGACAGGAAAGTGATTATAGCAGCAGATGTCACACAATGTAAATCTCTGGTCATTTTATGATGTCATCTGTCACAGAAAGATAGCTAGATACCTAGAGTAACTGCCCAAAAGGACTGTGATGTCAGTCGTTCATGGAGGAAAAAAGGCGAGGGGTAGGCTGTAATGCTACTGCGTGAGTCACTTGTCTTAATTTTGGTAAGTGATTTTAGGGAAGCTTCAGTCCTTCAGATCAAGTTCTGGCCACCAGTACTTGCCCTGTAATTGTTGGTTTATTCTGACAACTTGAGACTTACCATGAGCATGATGTAGAAATTTTGCTTGTAATTCCTCTGGAACACCTTCACAATTCCTTAAAATGCCATATAACTTGAGGTGACATTTTATTACATATCCGTCTTGTGGGTGAAGTTAATTCTGTAGGCTGAAATGTGGTATTGGAATAGCATCCATGCATTTGGAATTCCTGAATCACTTTCTAGAGGATATGTAATTTCTGCTAAATCAGACACTA
Organism: Charadrius vociferus; assembly: GCF_000708025.1. NCBI lineage: Eukaryota > Metazoa > Chordata > Aves > Charadriiformes > Charadriidae > Charadrius > Charadrius vociferus. The sequence goes on along the minus strand of NW_009648545.1, from coordinate 105,256 downwards.
CAAGAAAACAGCTTTAAATTTTTCTCCCGTAATTGCAGCAAACATATTTATAATCCGTGCAACAACTTCCATAATCAACTAGATAAGCATCTAAAAAAGAGCAGATGAGATAAAGTATCAGCTGCTGTGTTTTTGATTTGACTAAACTGTGTCATATAAAAATGAAAGTAATCTTGCTAGCCATCTGCAGACAGTTCCTGCTCCTCTGAGTCTTTCTGTCGTTAACAGAACTGCCAGGAGGTGTGATCTGTATGCAGTTGGAGTGTAATGCCTCAGAGGCAGGTTCCCTACTCTTCTGTAGTATACACACAAAGAAATGTTTTCTTTCCAGCGCTTTCATGGTATTTTGTAGACTGTTCATAGTTCAAACACAATGGTCTTCTCATAGAAATTGTCCCCCATGCATTTGGTGAAAAGCGGCTCCATATTCGTAGTATGAAAAAGCAATGGCCCAGCGTGGCCTGGGAAAGTGCTGCCTGGAAGGCAGTTTGACTGGAAGGTGACTGCTTGGTAGGTTCTCCACACCAGGCGTACCCCCGCTCATCCGTTGGGAGGGAAAAACGGACCCCAGGTTAGCTGCAATCAGGTTTATTAGTTCAGCTGCAATGCCATAAAAAAGACCTGAGTGTTTATCTAGCTGCTGGATGGCTACAAGGGAGTAAAGGAAATAGCCCTACATTTATAGCAGTTGGTCATTCCTGGTCTGAGACAAAAGTCATGACAATCGTGGTGAACACTGAAGCCAACAGTATAAACGTGGGCTATTCACAAAGCTTTCATTGTTCGAAAAGTTGCTATTTTGAGTTATGTCTCGGGTAAATTTTAGATTTGACAACATACTGTTCTTAATAGTTCTATAAACACTGCACAGTTAGGAATAGAATAGATACCTTGATTTGAGACCTGAAAAATGTGGTTGTAATTTATTTTTTATTCTCGGAAGGTTGAGTGCTTCTAAATGTTCTACGACCTTTTCCAGTCTTGATGGAGAGATGATGTGCTCAAGAAAAGACTACTTCGTGCATCTGATTTAGTATTTAGTGTTTAGTAAAATTCAGCTTCAGCTCTCCTGTATTGACATGTTGAAGTACAGCCTGTAGGGTTTTTTTCATGAATTTCAGGAGTCTTTCCAAATACAGTAACATCATCCAGATAATACTAGATTCCAGGCTTGTTATTAAGAATTATTAACATATTTGAAAAGCTCTGGATGTTGATTCAAGTCCATATGGCATATGATTAAAAGACAAAAGTCCATGAAGTGTAATAAATGCTGTGAAACTCATGCTATCTGAATACTTGGTCATACGCATTCTTTAAATAAAGAGCAGAAAACATAACTCTGCAACTATGACATCAGTATCTGTAAATGGTTAACTGTCACTCACAATGGCTTTGTTTGGCTTCTCTAAGTCCACACAAACCCAAGTATTCTGGTTTGCTTTTTGTCACCACTGTGCTGAAACTAATTCAGAAAATGCAGTGTCTCCATTAGTATCATTCTAAGCTATTTTTTCAATTATCTTGTGACTCAGCATCTCTCATTCAATTGTAGAGAATATAATTTCCATTGTAGAAGTGGTGCACTAGATTGAATTGTCATGCTGTGAATAAATCCTTCTGCACACATACAGCATTTCCGTGTAATAGCTGATACTATTTCTTTTGTAACAGCTGAAACTGGAATTTGTATTGCAGCAGTGTTTCATTGTATTGAAACAATGCATATATATATATTTGCATATGCAGTGCAGGTCACAGATTTCTGCTTAACAGGAATATTACAGTACACAATAAAGCATTCAGCAGTACATATCAAAAGTAATTTTTATATGTAGTAAACAACAAGAACAATGTTCTTCAGGTAGCTCACTAGATATGTCAAGTGTCAAACTTCTATAGCATTGCAGGTAAATGCATTCACTGAGTACTGAAACTCAGAAGCCAGCGTCCAACGTTATTTTAGTAGCATAGGGCCATTGTTCTGACAACACAAAAATTAACCGGACACAAATGCATCCATAATAAATACCTATTTCTCTCCGTGGTCAAAACAGTGACATCTGGCCATGTAACATCACATAAATATTGCTTAGGCAGACATTCATGGTACATTTTAATATAACATCTTTCTGCAGTATTTGCAGGTTATCCAATCTCGTTTACAATGTGCTGCAGAGACAGCAGTAGTATATTTACACACACACACATATATATGTACGCATGTTACGTATGCTGAGCTTTTAGCCATAGTTCCAGCAGCTGCAGTTTGAACATAGTTCACCGTTTCTCAGTTTTGCTATTGTCAATTCAGTTAGAGTAGCAACGGTTATGATCTCTTGTAGTGTCAGGTCCAATTCCTGCAGTAAATACTATGTATAATCAATAGGAAATGCTTTCTTCCATAAGCTGAACTTGACCTTTTTCTGCTGTGCTTCCAGACTTAGACATGATTTTTACCTCCCTTCAAGCAGCAGTGTACTGTTCTGTTGAGTCACTTGGTTTCTCTGTATGTTGGCAATCTTTATAGAATTCAGCTAAAACTTTTATTGCTTTTATTGCAGAAAAAAAGTCTTTCCCTTCGGGAGCACAGATTCATTTTTTTTTTTCATCATGAAAGCATACAGAATGCACATTTGCTCTCTGCTCTGATACAGCAAACAGAATAACTGGTTTTCTTTCTGCAGCAAAGTCAGCGCCATTAAATGTAAATGTATGACTTCCAACCATTTGCTTCTGAACAACAGAAGGAACTTAGGAGCACCTGGACTTGGTAGGAATGATGCGAATGAATTAAAAGACGGCACAGACACTGGTCCCAATTTCTTCACAAGCTGAATAGAAAGGCTGCATAACTAAAAAGATTATCCCACGTGTCCACAGAAATACCCGTTGAAAGTGTGATCCAGACTGCCATGAGCAATAGCACAAACCAACCAACCCCCACCCCCAAGTCAGACTAGCTTTACAGGGTCCCTGAACTTCTCTTTACCTGAAAAATGTCATCCTCAGTCCAAAACCAACGCTACAACACCAGAGCTCTCCCGAGTAATGGAAATTCAGTTCATGTTACGTATGTGAAGCAACTGGTTCAACAAGATCATCTGTGAACAGATGGGGAACTAATGCAGAACGTTTCTTTCAGTCTTAAAACAGCCACTTATGATGGGAGTGACTGATAAACTTCCCTATGCTTTTTTGTTTTGTTGTAGTTTCAATACTGAAAACAATGATGGTATTTTGAAGGCAGTTTTAATGAGATACTTAATTACTAAAGATGTAGACTTTTAGCATGGGGGATGAGAGGCAAATGAAGCCTATGTGGTGTAGGAATAGAAAGTTACTAAAGGCGAGGAAATGCAAAAGGAAAAAAAAAAGGAAGTAGGACAGAGACATAAAAGGCAGAAAGCAAAGTCAAAGAAACAGAACATAGACAAAGAACTGATCTTAATAGCAGGCATTTCCTTTCTAAATGTTACTAAGGTGACAAAGAAGGTATTCAGTAAATAACAAAGGAATCTATAGCTGTTTCAACAACTGGATGATTGTAAAAAATTTTACACAACCTATCTGTCAAACCTGAAATATTCCAGTTGCAACAACATTTTTTCTCAAGAACATTTCTGAGGCATACTGAAATCCTCTGATCAATACTACACAGCCTGGAATGAAAATGAAATTTAGAAGCAGCTGTTTTAATAGAATTTTGTTTCATTTATGTTTTTATTTTCATTTAAGTGGGAACGAATTATGAAATCCGGAAACATGTCATGGTGAAGAGTTATCTTCTATGTATCATTTCCAATTAGAACATAAAGATGAGGAGGAAAAGTGAGATGTGCCTGCAGCTGGAACACCGTACACCATCTGAGTGCTCTTTGACCGAGTTCTGTGAATGCTATCAGGTTGCCACTTCTGCTTCCTCCAGGACTGCCCCCAGTCCTTTCCTAGATAAAACAGCCCGAGCATTGTTGTAGCTGGGAGTGATTCCCCCCCCACACACACCGAGTAAACTGTACATTTGTGGGAAAATAAGGTTTAATGTTGCCAAAGGCAAGAATGCGGAACAGGGGTACTGCTGGGAGAAGGATGACAGCGGGAGCTGGGACTGAACAGACGGATACACAAAAGCCTGAGCAATTTCTAACTCATTTCAGTCTGAACAACAAATACCAAATGTATCTCAATGGTATTCCAAATACACTTTCATATTTGGGGGAAGGGAGGGAACAGGGGAGAAAACGCACACCGCCATATCCTGTAACTCAGGGAGGTGCGCTAAACCCTTCGCCTTGCGTTTCGCGGGTTATCTTAATCCCCGGGCATCCAATAAAAGAAAACATCCTCCAGCAGTTTTCGGAGCGCAGCACATCAACTCCTTTGTTTACGCTGGAACAAGACGATGTTCTCCCCTGTACCGACACGAAAAGGAGTTAAAGCGCTGAGGCGGGACCGCGACCCCTCCGAGCTGGCACCGACCCGGCCGGGGTTCGGTTTGCCCGATTTCGGCACGAAGCGAGGAAGGCACAGGCAACAGCCGCCCCGCCGCCGCGGGCTGCCCCGGCCGTAAGTAAAGGGCCAGGG
>NW_009648545.1:56497-99286 GCF_000708025.1 Charadrius vociferus | reverse complement strand
GAGGGGCTGCCTCCCCCCGGCGGTGCCGGGGCAGCCCGCTCCCTGCGCGGGTGAGCCCGAGCTGGCGGTACGGGCAGCCAGCCCTCTGCTCTCCTCCCGTCCCCGCCTGGAGAGGAGAAATAGCTACATCCCTTCTTCGGTGTGTATGTGTGAGGAAATGCCTATTCTTTTCTTCTTTTGCGTGTGTGTGTGTGTGTAAATACCCAGGGATTGTTTCTATCTCTGCGAGTTCATGCATCAGATATCCCAAGAAAATCCCTCCTTTTAATTCTAGAGAAAAGTGAAATATCTGGGAAGTGCCTTTTCATCCCTTTAAGTGCCGTCAGGAGGACTGGGGTGAGGGGCGAGGACGTTAGAGAGAACTCTGTCCTGGGATTTCCCTTCACCCTCTTTACTTCCCCTCACTGAGCAGGGAAATATCCGGGGCAATCAAACCCACTTCTGGAAAGGCTCTGTGGCTCTGGAGACCGGGTCCATTCCCACTTCATTAAGAAACTGTCGCCCTTACCCTACTGTATCTGTTTTCATGATTCCGTATTATTGTTTGCTAAGTGTAATAGAGCGCATTGTTTATGTTGTTTTTCAGTTTCAGAGTATGTACGGTTTCTCTCCATTCTAGAAATTTTACAACAAATAGTTATACACAATACAGTATGTATGATTGTACACATTTGTATGTGTGTCTTTTGCAAAGTTGGGTCTGCTTCAGCTTCAGTTGGGTGCCTAGAAAGATGACAAAGCTAGAAAGACAGGCTGCTGGTTGTATTGCTTTTTCTATCTATGCTAACTTTATCTCTTATCCATCTCTGATACAGACTTAATTGCTTAAGTAACATCTGTGCTAATGGTGCATCTTTTTTTGGTAATGGGTATTGATATCTTATTACTATTATTGGTTTAGCTGAGAAGCACATTTATTGTAAAAATGTTTTCACCTTGTTGTATGAATGCCTACATAGGAAGTTCAGCCTCTCTCTCCTACGTAAATAATTATAAGGTATTAGACAGACACTACCTATAGATGTCTCTGTAAGCTGTACCGAGGTATTCTCATACGCTTGGTCAGTGCTAAATTCTCATATGGCTCATTGTACATCCTACAGCATTTTGTAAGAATGCGGCTTTAGTGAAGACGTTCTGATACAGTGTTGTTACTATCCTCTCTTATTTCTGACAATTGTAACAAAAGTTTAACTGCGGTAAAACACTTGCCTCTGCCAAAATAATTTTGGCAGTGGGTGTTGCTACAGTACTTGTTTCTCTGTGCTTTAAACTGGCAATGTGTATTCAAAGTCTATAAAATACATCAAATGCTATTCTAACTTTACTCTTTCAACTTGCTGCTGCAGTTGCCACTATAAGCTGTATTTTGTTTGACAAATGTGCATAAAGGAATTTTACTATGTATCGAGTAAAATGGCTATTCCCATGTATATATATGGAAAAGTTTGAAGCCTCTGGAGAACAAAGGCTGAGCCAGTCCTGAGGAGAAGGGCTAAGACACTCTCTTATTTTCATGATGTCATATCATCTCACACTCCTTCCAGAAGGGGCACGATTTGCTAAAATCGAGTAAAAATGATACACTGCTGTACGCAAGTGGTGGAGATACACAAGGTCCACAGTGTGGTTTTGTCTAGCCTCGTGGGGCTGCCGAGTTATGGAGAATTTGTCCCAAGTCTATTATGTGAATGATATATAGTGCTGCTCAGACCAGCTACAGTCTTGCACAGGGTTTTACTTGTATAGTGACATGTGTTTGCAAATCACAATGAAAGATTGAAGCCAAAATTGCCACTCCTTACAGTGTTTTATGTTAGGACCCTGATGGTTCATTATGACTTCGTTTTCTTGGGATACATCAATAATGTATTACTGCAAGGTTTGATTAAATCAATTTCTTTCCAACGACAAGTAAACAATGAAGTGATTGATACCTACTCACAAAAAAAGACTCATGAGTTACCTAGATCAATATGTTGTAAAATTGTATGCTGGTGAATTATTTTTAGGAACAAGAGCTTGAATTAATACATACAGCAAATGTATGGATATTTATGTGTTAAATTTTCTACAAAGCCCTTACATTAAAACAATATCGGGCTTTCAAGGTGAAGTGCTAAAAAGTATGAAATCACAGAGGTAACATTGCTGGTGTTGCTTTTTCACTTTGTTGTGCATGTCTGTACATCACAATCTAGACTTTAAATGACATACTTGCATGCTAGTTTCCCAAGTACTTCAAGTTCACTCTTTCGAGCTGCTGATTTTTCGTTTTATTTTCTTTGTTTGATGTGAGGTGCCCTACTTAATTTTCTATACACCTTTCAAACTCAGTACTAAAATATATTTTTCTTTTATGTTTCAATCGTACATACATAGCTATTATTAGCAACACCCAGTAGCTTCCCAAACGCAAATGTTTCTATAGTTATAACATGCCTATGAAGTTAAGTATTTTGACCTCTGCTTTACCCATGCAGAGTTGAGGCATGGAAAGATTAAGTACCTTACTCAAAGCTGTGCAGGAAATCTGTGGGAGAGGCAGTTATGGTACCAACAGCGTCTCTGTAGTAGTTCTGTTTCATAGTCATAAAATCGTCTTCCTTCTGTGGCTACACTTTTGCCTCATTCACTCTCTATTACTATTTCTCTCAGTAATTATGAGAGAAATGGATATGGTCATGTCTCTATATTCAATCTATATTGAAACTCGTAATGCACCATGTAATAGTTATGGATAAAAAGGAGTACAAAAACTGGACTCGAGCCTGAAATCATTACACAGCTCCTCATCTCCCACATTCATAATGAAAGAAGCAGAAATACTTCAGAAAAATATACTACGTGACAGTCTTAAAATACATTGTAATGTGTAAGTCTAAGTAGCGAGGCTCCAAACTGACAGTCAGTGTTGCATTCGCCGTTTCTTGGTATTTGATTAAAGGCTCTTTGAAAACTTAAGTTCCTGCAATGCAGTGTTTTTTCCAAGCTGTTCCCTTAATTTTTAAAACATAAGCAGGAAAGGACTCCCCTTATATTCAGCTCTTGCTGTACATACCGCGTATGTGATACAGGCAGTAAAACAGGAGCCACTGGCATGTCCTGTATTGGAACTTGTATTTTGTGGAAGAAGTCTCCTGCAGAGAGTTGAATCTTTCTGTCTGCGACATGCTGCTTTTGTCCTCATGCAAGTCTGCTTATCTTAGGGCAAGGCATAGCCCAGCTTACAAGCATTCCTGAGAAATGAACGCATGTGCAGGATCAGTGGAATGGTGGCATACCACTAACAGTTCATGTTACAGTACCCATTTTGTAGAACATGCATTTTTATGGACAAAATTGCAACCTGTCTTTACAACCTGCCAAAGGGCATATCTTTGATGTAAACCCGATATGTCAACTCACTTTGTACTCTGCAGCAGACTACAGCAGTGCTTATGTACAACCTGGGCATTATCTTCATAGCAGTTTTCAGCTTTTTGTGTCTGATAAACTAAGATAGAACACTTAAAAAAACAAGAACAAAAGAAAATCTTTAAAGGAAGGAGGAGAAACATCCTGTCTTTTCTCTGTCTTTCAGTTAATCCTCATTTGGTGAAACCGTATTGTTGTTTTCTGGTCATAGTTGGAACTCAGAAATTGAATAGAAAGGTTAAACACTTGAGTAGTTTAAGCAATTTGTAATGATTCCTTTCAGTTGAAAAAACCTGTATCTGTTTAGTTTCAGCTGTTCTTAAACTTGCAAGGATTCTCGAGCAGTTGCTGAAAGTCCCAAAATAGTGAATTCTGACTCAATAATTTCATGCCATAAGATACTGCGTAAAAATTATCCAAATGAAAAATCATAGAATAATAAAATACCAGGTTAGAAGGGACCTTAAGGATCATCTGGTCCAACCTTTCTTGGCAACAACATGGTCTAGACAAGATGGCCCAGCACCTTGTCCAGCTGACTCTTAAAAGTGTCTAATGATGTGGAATCCACCACTTACTTCCCTGGGGAGATTATTACAATAGTTGATTGTTCTCATTGTGAAAAATTTTCCTCTGGTGTCTAATCTCAATCTCCCCAGGAGTAACTTGTACCCATTACCCCTCGTCTTTTCCACGTGACTCCTCATAAAAGTAAAACGTGACTCCTCATAAAAGTAAAATGGGAGTCTTCATCTTCTTTGTAGCCACCCTTTAAATGCTGGAACATGGTGATAAGTTCTCCCCTAAGCCTTCTTTTCTCAATGCTGAACAAACCCAGTTCTCTCAGCCTTTCCTCATATGGCAGGCGTCCCAGTCTTTTGATCATCTTTGTGGCCCTTCTCTGGACCATAACTTCTTTCTCTCTGCTGATGATACCCTTGTTGATGCAGCCCAGCACCCTGTTGGCTTTCTTTGCTGCTGCAGTACACTTTTCACTCATATTGAGCTTGTTGGCCACCAGGACCCCCAGGTCCCTTTCCACAGAGCTGCTCCCCAGCAGGGTAGATCCCAACCAGTGCTACACTCCTGGATTTTGTTTTCCCAGGTGCAAGACTTTACACTTTTCCTTGTTGAACTTCATAAAGTTCTTGCTAGCCTACTATTCCAGCCTATCCAGGTCTTCCTGCAGGGTGGCTCTCCCTTCTGAAGTGTGCACTTCCCCACTCAGTTTGGTATCATCAGCAAACTTCACCAGGGTACGCTTGGTCCCATCATCCAGACCACTTATGAAGACATTAAACAGTGCTGGGCCCAATATCAATTCATGGGGGACCCCACTTGTGACAAGTTGCCAGTTTGAAAAGGAGCTATTTACCACGGCCCTTTGGGTGTGTCCTGTTAGCCAGTTGCCCAGTCACGGCATGGGCTGCTTGGCTAGACCGTAACACATCAGTTTGTCTAGGAGGAGGTTGTAGGGAACCACGTTGAAAGCTTTGGAGAAATCCAGGTGGACAATGTCCACTGCTTGCCCCATGTTAACCAAGCAGGTTACCTTGTCGTAGAAGGCAATCAGGTTTTTCAAGCACAATTTGCCTTTGGTGAATCCGTGCTGGCTTTTCCCAGTCACGTCCTTCATTTGACTTGTGATAGCCCCCAGGAGGATTCATTCCATAACTTTCCCAGGGACTGAAGTAAGACTGATGGGCCTATAATTTCCTGGATCCTCCTTTAAGCCCTTCTCATAGATGGGAGTGACATTAGCCTTTTTCCAGTCTTCTGGGATGTCCCCAGATCTCCATGACTTCTCAAAGATTATGGAGAGTGGCCTCACAACAACGTCCGCCAGCTCTCTTAGCACCCTTGGGTAGATAATGTCAGGATCCATTGATTTGTAGGAGTCAAGCTCCTGTAATAGTTCACATACTAAGTCTTCCTTCACTGATCGTTGGTCTGTGTTTGCATCAACCTGGATTTTTGTTCCCAACGCCTGGGGCCAAACAGTGCTGGTAAAGACAGAGGTGAAGAAAGTGTTGAGAACCTCTGCCTTTTCAGTGTTGTTGGAGACTAATTCACCTCTCCTGTTTAACAGTGGGCTAATATTTTTTATGTACCTGAAGAAACCTTTCTTGTAGTTTTCAATGTCTCTGACCAAGTTCAATTTGAGCTGAGCTTTTGCTTTTCTAATTGCATCTCTGCAGGCTCTGGCAATGTCCTTGTAGTTCTCAATGGATATTCATGGGCTTTTCCATCTCTGATACACTTTTCTTTTGGTTTTGAGCAGACTCAGAAGCTCGCAGTTAAGCCAAGGGGATCTCTTGCTTCCCTTACCTTTAAAGAAGATGAACTGGTTTTGTGCTTCTATGAGACCATTCTTGAAGCACTCTCTAACTCCTTTATCCTCCATGGAAGCTTTCCACAGAATCCCTCCCAACTGAGCTCTGAGTGAGCTGAAGTTTGCTCTTCTAAAATCTGAAACTTTTATCTTAGTACTAACCTTCAGCATGCTCAGAAGGATCCCAAACTCCACAATATTGTGGTCACTGCAGCCAAGGCCGTCACTAACCAAGATACTACACAGCAGGTTTTCTTGGTTTGTGAGTAGCAAGTCTAGCAGTGCCTCATTTCTGGTTGGCACATCTAACATTTGTATGAGGATGCAGTCCTCTACACATTCCAGGAACTTGATGGATCACATGTGAGCTGCTATATTGTTCTTCCAACAAATGTCTGGGTAGTTAAAGTGACCCATAAGAACCAGGTTCTGTTGACCCGGAGCTTGCTTAAGTGACCCAAATACTGCTTTGTTGGCCTCATGGTCTTGGTTTGAAGGTTGGTAGTGGATGGCTACGGTAAGATCCCCCTTGGAGACGACCCCTCTACTGTTGACCCAGAGGCATTCGATAAGGCTTCCACAATTGTCATAGTTGACTTCTGTACATTCAAAGTTCTCCTTAACATAGAGCGCGACTCCCCCTCCTTCCATGCCTGTCTTTATGGAACAGCCTATAGCCATCCATTGCAATCCTCCAGTCATGTGAGTTGTCCCACCATATTTCAGTTATTGCTATGATAACATAACTTTCTGATTGGGCACAGAACTGTAGTTCCTCCTGTTTGTTCCCCAGGCTGCATGCATTGGTATACATACACTTGAGGTGAGTGGTCTGCTGGTTTTGATCTTAGGAGGCAGCTAAGGAACATTTGTCGCTGCTCAGGTTGTCCTGGTTTATTCCCTAGTTGATTGCAATGGTGTGAGCGTTGCCACTTTGGACTCTGCTCCCCAAGCCCTTCAGTTTAAAGCCCGCCTCACCAAGTTGGCTAGCCTGCTGCCAAAGATTCCCTTGCCTCTTCTAGAGAGGTGGATCCCATCCCTCCCTAACAGGCTATAGTCATCGAAGAATGTCCCGTTGCCGTAAAAGCCAAAACCCTCGTGATGGCACCAGCCACGAAGCCAGAAGTTGATTTACATTATAGGTCTATTTCTGGGTGGACCCTTTCCTCTAACTGGTAAAATGGAAGAGAAGATAACTTAGGCACCAATACTTTTCGCTTGCACCCCCTGGGCTTTGTAGTCTTCCTTGATTCTGCCCAGGTTCTGGCTTGCGGTATCATTCATGCCCACATAGAAGAGTAGCAATGGATAGGTAGTCTGAGCTCTTGACAAGTTGTAGCACCCTCTCAGGAGCATCTCAGACTTTAGCTCCCAGAAGGCAGCAGACCTCTTGGGACACTCTGTTAGGCTGGCAGGTGGGCACCTCAGTGCTTCTTAACGGTCACCCACTATAAGCACTCATCATTTCCTTTTGTAGTAGCCACTGTGTGCTGAGAACAAAATGTGTCCAAGGATACTGTGCTGCACAGGAACTGATAACAGTTTTAAGTTGGTAGCAGTGATCCAACTTTTGTCATTTGACTGCCAGACGCAGGTGAAAGAGGCCTAAACAAAATGAGCAGAGGCTGCTCACTTTGGGAACGGAGAGCTCAGCACATGTATGAAGCATAGAACATCTGCCTATGAAGGGTGATAGTTTATGGTAACATTTTAAAAGGATTTTTTATTAATAGCTGGGACTTACTGTTAGCCTCTTCTCTTTCCTGTAAGTGGTGTTTTGAAACACAGTTCAGTTAAGTCTCTACCACTAGTTGACAATAAAGCAGAAGAAAATCTCAAGAATGAGAACAGTAATGCTTGTTGGGTTATTTATATGTTGGATCTCCTCTCCAGTATTTTTGCTTTTTCTTCTCCAAATTTCATTCTGAAAGAAAGGTTTTCTTGTGTTAGTGAAGACTATGTGCTTTATGGTGCTGTGGAGAGTCCTCATGGTTCAGGTGACGTGTGCATATTGGATGAGTGCTATTGATACCTTAATTCTTGTAGTTCTTGCACTAGTCTTCTGACAGGATCCAGCTGTCAATTAAGAGTTGTTCTCTCACTCCTGTAAACTTTATGAAAATTATAGTAATTAATTAAGGAAACCAACGCTGAAAAAATCCCTGAAAAGAAACAAAAGCCCATTGGAATTGTTAGTTTGCATGTTACTGTTTAATGTGGCTGGCTGTCCAAAAAGCTGATTGTTGCTTTGTCTGGTCTGCTGAGATAGTGTAGTTGAAACAGATCGTATAGCGGTATGGAAGTATTTTTGCATTACATCTTCGTATTTGAAGACCACGAATGAAACAATAAATTAGAAGAGTAACGTCTGTGTGGCTACACCATTGATGATAATCCCTTTGACTTTTATCTTAAGTCTTTGCTTTTGTTACTATAAATAACATTTTAAAGCATTGTGTGAAAGGAGCTTCGTGTATCTTTAAAAATGGGAGATTTGACGTAACTTTGTTTTATGGTATTAAGGTTTTCTTTGTTGTTGGCTTAACAGAGACCTACTATTATTTCCATATTTGTTCTGAGTTAATTCTTTTTCAGACATGCAGAAACATTGTGGATTGGGAAGTTTTGATGGCCTTTGCCTTTGATCCACAATCAATGCTGCTTTGAAGAGCTATATTTTGTTTTGGTTTGCTCTAGGGTTTCCTTCAATTTGTTTTATTCAAAGTAATTTTTGCACTTGTTAGACAAGGTTTAGCCTATACTTTTTTTTTTTTTTTAATTTTACCTTCTGTGATTGTGTTTAAAGTGTCAGTATTTTGTTAGCATGAAATAATGCAGGAGTTATTGTGGTTATATTTTTTTATTTTAGAAGGCGATCTACAAATAAAATATAAATTTATTTTATTTCAGCTACCTTTTGCATTCTTCTAGGGAAGGTTGAGAGGAATGAGATTCTAACTCTTGAGGCAACCCTTTGACCCTTGGCATCACAGACCTTTAGGAAGGCAGGAAGCCAACCCGGGAATGGGACCTGTTCTCAGTAATGTCACATTACTTCTATCAGGGTAACATCGGAGAAAAACCTTACAGGAACCTAAAAATGAGCATTCCTCAACAATATGACGGTGTTCTCAGTGCCTTAAGGTATGGTTCAATGATCACTGTTGTAATGAATGCTTAGAGTGGCTCCTGGCTTACCTTTCTCTGTAGAAGAACCAATATTTTCCTGTCATACTCATGTTTCTGTTGAAGTAACTGATCTGTTTTTTTCTTCTTTCAGCAGTGGACAAGTTTCTCACAAACAAGATTTGGTCAGTTCCATGTGGAACTGATGGAATCACAGTGAAGTAGTTTCCACTAACCACACCCAAGGCCCTACCCACTCTTTGCAGCTAGGTTGCTCTGTATCTGCTAGTACAGTTCACCAATTCCCTGGATCAAACCATGTCAGTGCGGCATCCTAGTCTGGACCAGGTAGCATGCTCTCCTCAAGGAGAAAAGCCAAACTCTTTATACTTCCTGCTGTAGCCTTTCTTTGTTCGTTATACTGTGACCAGCGGATTACAGTTACTTCACGAGTCATTTGCTAAACTTGACCTCTTGGCCTTGGACTAATATTATTTTTTTTTTTAAATGTTATAAGCTTCAAAATGTTTTCCATTTTCCTGGGTGTCGTGATGATAATTTTGGCATTCCCTGTAAATAGCAGTAACTAAATAGTGGCCTCTTCTTCCACTATGTCTTCTATCAGGACCTGGGAGAAGGTGTGATTAGTGGAAATGATTTCTTTATGATTTCGTGGGTTCCAGTTGAAACTGATCAGATCCTCCTTTTGGGAAACTTACAGACTAGAGGAATCAAATATCATAGAATAGGTTGGGTTGGAAGGGACACCTTTAAAGGTCATCTAGTCCACCCACGGCCCCACCCTGCAGTGAGCCTTAACCTTTACTCTGGAACAGTCAGCTGCCAATGCAAAGGCAGAAGAACAACCTGGAATAGAGCCAGCTCTAAGCAGCGCATCCTGGTTCAGCCCGTTTCCTCATCCTATGAGTTCAGGTAGCAAATCCCCATGCTGTTCAAGGACAACAGATTGGCCATAGGGGACCCATTTAATCTCTTATCAACTTTGAATGACAGTCACCCTCCCCAAAGAAACCTAAATCATCGATGTACTGCCCCTCTGAGGCTGCACTGTCTTTGCCAAGTCCTGCTAGATAGTTTCCTATTGGTGGAGTTTCTTGGGAAGAGATGTACCTGCTGAGAATGTAAAAAGGGTAGAGAGGTGCCTTCTTACTGCAGCTAGACTTAGTTTTGAAGGGTTGACCTACATGTCTCTCTGAGTATCATACCTTAAGCAGACTGGTACCTAAACATATCCACTTATGACTATAATACTTTAGCACAGACATCTTAAGTATCAGGAGACAGTTAATAAGCCATCTGGCAGTGCATGCCTTCTTCCTAAAGCATCTTCGGTGTTAGTGGTTGGGGTTGTGGACTGCACTTAATGTTGGAGGGATCTAGAGCAGCACCATTCGATTTGGTCTAAGCAAGCTCTGGTGTTTCTGGCATTGGAACAGGAAACTAGAGGGGATCTAATGTTTTCATCCTTTTAATGTTAAAGAGTTCAGCTTGTTTTAATGGCTTGAGCTCAGTAGGACAAATTCTGCGTAGAACCTGGCATGTCGCTTTCCTCAATATCGGAGGACATGTTAGATGAGGTTTTTAACATATGGGTTCCAGCTGTTACATTGCAGGTTCTGAGTCTGATGTGGCATCTTGTAGCTCAGGTGTCTGAGGAGGCTTGTTTTGTAGTATAGCATTGTGTTTAGTTTCTGTCTGACAGCCTTTGCCAGGATTGGTGACCACAGTTCAGGCTGTGCTTTGGAATCATCATGGGCGTTCACAGACTCATTAAGAGAGTTTGGCTACAGTTGTCTAGAAGACATTCCAGGTCACGTCCTAGATTATTGTTCATGATTTTGGAGCATCAGAAGGTCATTTATTTAGAAGGCACTCATTACATACTCTGTTTTAAAACTTGTCCTCCTACATGCATAGATTGGTCTAGCCAAGTCTGTGGTGATGAGGATCTCCTCGCTGCTTGCAGAGGCACAACTCTAGAGATCATTATCCTGTGGATGATAGTTGCATCCTATAGAGCATAGTCTGACTTACGGATAACCTTTTGTAAACATCTACAACTTCAGTAGTGTTCCTTGACAGACAAGCATCATGAGGTAGTAGATGATTTGGTTTGGAGAACTTAATGTCGGACTTATTTTCTCTTTTGTTGTGATCTTGGTTAAGTATAGACAGGATCAGGAATTTAGTTAACCAGTCATTCTAGTCAGGGTTTATATTGCTTTATCCTGGTTAGCATCTTGTATAACTTGTTGTCCAGAGAGGGAAAAGAGCCTTAACCAAAGTATGCATCAACCATTTAAAGGTAAAACTTTTACTTGGTTTCAGCTGACTTCGCAGTCTGGAGAGCCTGCCTAACTGTGTGTAGTGGTTCACTGTAGTTGGTGAGATGCCCTGTGAAATGTCTACAGAATCTAGTAAATCACAGTCAGTCTTCATGTCCCATATGATTTGTTCTTGCCTCTATGACTTGAACCTTCTTTATATAAGATGAGGCTCTACCCATATCATTGTATTACCAAGGTACTTAACTTCATCCTTCATTAAGTGATAACTATTTTGATTGTTTTTCTTTCAGTTCCATCAGTTTTAACTGAATACATTCCACATCTAGATGTTTCAATACATCTATTGATGTCTATTTTTAGATAAATGTTAATTCTTTTTATGTCTCAAAATTTCCAGTTATACACCAACTGCTGGGCTATCTATTTACATTGCTATATCAGAGAAGCCTGTGACATCCCATGTCACTACGCCTATATGCCAAGATTTCCTAGCAAGGGTAATGGGAGAAAATAGACCCATATTGGCCATAGTCTGCTGTCATTCTTCTGGACCAAGATTCTGGCAGCGATCTCAAAATTACGACACTTTCTGATCACACCAGCTTCTTTCGTCACATTTGTCATTTCTGTCATTTAGAAATTCTAGACAGGTAAGACCAATGAGAACCTCGTTGGAATTTGGTTTTTAGAGCCCGAAAAGCATCTTAATTAGAGCATCACTTCAATAATCACAGAACTGATAATGATAGAAGATAAAGATGGAAAAGGCCTCAAGGTCACCTTGTCAGTTTAGACTTGAAAATAAGATACACACCCCAAATTAGTTTTAGTTTTGTGAAATCAATAAAATAACTTGGTAACTTTCATTACCTGTAGAAGCTAGCCTTTGCCAGAATCTGGTCTTTTTGTGGAATTTCACATCCTACTTAAAAAACTGGTAGAATGAAATGATTATGAAAAGTTGTCTGATGGGTGTGATTTAGAATTCAAATGCATCATTACCCCTTTTTTTTCTGCCGGTGACTAGACAGAAAACATGGATTTTCTTGTACAGATTGAGAATTTTGTATCTATTTAATGGTGGTCATTCACATACTCTGCTTTGTTGAGACTTTTTTGGATTTAGCCTCTGGATTTTTTCAGCGGTTTGATGTAGCAATGCTGCAGCAGGTTCATACTTAGAGCAGTAACGCTTAATGCATTCTAATATATTTCATAATTTGTTTCATTCATTGTGCAGTTTTTTAAGACATTTTGCAAGCACTCATCTTCCATTTTAAAATGAAAAAAAAAAAGTAGAATAACATAGTGGGTCTCACGGTCTGGCTGTGGAGTAAGCTCAGTAAATCACTGTTGAAGATATGTTAATACCTTTCTGTTACTGGTTTCAAGATGACCTGTGGCTCCACAAGTGTGTACCTTCCTGAAGATGTCAGGGACTACCAAGCCTGGATTGTTCTTGTGCTGGGGTCTCTCTCTTTGAAACTATTTTTTTTTTTTTTTGGCCAAGAATAAGAAAAATCTGTGTAACTGATTTTGCTACATTGGCAATCCTTGTCAAGCACATTGTTTGTCTTCCTTTTGTCCTGTTCCCAGGATGCTGTGCTGTCAAGTTGTGTTGCATTATTAAACATCTCCTGTCTGTTAAGCACACATTAGCAAAACAGCTGGACTGTTCAGCAAGTGCTTGGGTCCATCAGGCCAGATCGTAGAAAAGAAAGGGGGAGCAGTAGTATAGAGCATAAGCTGTCTTTTATAAAGCTACTAATCTTTTAAAATAAAGGTGGAGATTCTTGTAATGATTTACTTCACCCTGCCCAGTACATCTGTGCAACTGGAGACTTTGAATATAGATCACAGTACAACAGTGGCCTCCTGGGCAATAGCTGAAGTGCCTTTTACCAGGTATCCCAGTAGAAAATATTTGATGGGAGGACAGAATAAGGATTCCATGTTTTGATGTGGTCCCTCAAATTCTTGACATAGCAGCCCAAATCTTATATATACATGATTGAGATTTTTATATATATATAACATCAAGCATTGGGTTACAGCCCTGTGAGACTGACTGGGAGAATCATAGAAACAAGTCTATGTGCCTGGGACATTTGATCTGCCCAGAACAAGCCCCAGCATCCTTCGAGTAGACAGTTAGCAATTGCAAGAGATGGACACTGCTCCCAGTTCTTGGGTTGGTCCAGTTGCATTGTTGTTTCATTTTGCAAACCAATTTTTTCATGCTAAAATGGTGTTCCTCCAGTCAGTGTTCAGGGATAAGCAGACTCAGTATCAGTTTCCCCATCACTTTTGGAATGAGAGCTACCCATCTGAATGGAATTTGTCAATGATAACCAACCTTATGTCTTTGTCTTGGGCTGATGCTCCTTGGCTTTAGTAAAAGTCTGCTCGTAAATACTGTGGCTTCTAGAGCTGGGATTGGCCCCCAAAGAGCAGATACAGAAAGAAAATGGAATCACTGCTTTAAGCTAGCTTTAACATTGCAGTTATCTTATAAAGAAGGATCTTTTCTGCTCTTTGTGATAGTGTTCCAATGACAGTGAGCCCCACTAAGTGGTTGTGATGTTAAAACATGCTTTTTTTAGAGTTGTAGAAGCACGTAAGAACCAGAGGGCTGTGGCTTCACAAGGTAAATTTGGAGATTTTTATCAGTCTGGCTGTGCAAGTTACTGCATGCTGTATACATGCATTGCTGATGATTGTTGAATTTACTTAAGTACCTCCACAGGAACTTCTCAGTACCTGTGCTGTGATCAGCCCTTCACAGTAAATGTTTGATGTTCACTGAAACCATTGTGGGTTATTAATTTAGCCTCCAGGCCCACAGCAGCAGCGGCGATTGAGGAGGAGACTGCAGAACTCATATATGGCTGTCTGGGGAGTTTTCCAATGAAAGAGATCATAAATGTGGGAGAAGTGAACAAACAGAGGCTTGACTGACTGAAGGGTGCGGGATACAGTGCACGAGAGAAGCATAAGAGGAGTGGGCAGAGTGAAAGGCCTTGAGGATAAAGTCAGTGTCTCAGCAATCATTTGAGCTATTGTGTTTCATAGACTCCAAAAAGGTAGCCTTTCAACTGATATGTGAACTACAGATTGAAAAATTCAATAGAAGATTGGAAACGAGAAAAAATTTTGGAGTAATAGAGTCAAAGCAGTTGATAAAGAATATTTTGTGTGGATTTTAGAAGTTAGATCAGAAAAGCATTCTCTTACAGTCTTTTAATCTGTTTAGAAAAAACATCCAACCAACCAGTAAAAATTGAGGATAACTTAATCTTTCAAATTAGTTTGGCCTAAGTGGTTTTTTTTTTGTTTGTTTGGTTGGTTTTTTTCGGGGACTGGTTAGAATTTTTTGTAGATTAATGTCTAATGAAATAATTGATATGTTACAAATGAGAACACTTCTGTCTCTATTAATTTGTGGGGTTACCTACTTTGCTTGGAGATAGGTTGTTTGACACATTATCAAATTCTCATCTTCCTATAATTCTCGAAATCTTTAATACTTCCATTAAATTCAAAAACAACAAAAAAAGAAAGTATCTGTCTGTGCAGTCATTTTTAATTATCCGTGATGAGCACAGACTCAGTTTAATACTGTAATTTTCATGTGCTAGGTCATTATATTTGTGTCTGAGCTGTAGGAGACTGTTTCAAGCTATTAAAAGTAATGTTAAATAAAGTAAAATAATGCTTCTGTCTTCATTATAAGTTAGATCTACAAAAATGGCTGCCTAGATAACTGAGGTCGGTATATATGCATGGTGGTTGGGAAATGCTTCTGGAAGAGCTGCAAAGAGAACACGAGGTTTAAAAAAAAATAAAAAATCACTGCACCTGTTTGCTGTTATCAGCATTTGTAGAGTTATTATGGCAAGAAACTTCATGTGTTAGTTAAAGTATTGTTAAATGTTGGAGTTAATTTTATAGAAAAATATGGGTATGTAGGGGGAGGGAAGGGATCTGAGGAAAGCATTCTGAGGATTAAAGTTCTGAAAAAACCCAAGGATTTAAGTGCTACATACATGCATAATAATAGTTATGAAACTTATTACTTTTAGTACTTGCATATATTTGCCGGGATTAGTAGAAGAGAATGAAACTAGGTTTATGTCTGCTGCTGTGTAATGTGGTGAAAAGACTGTGTGCCTGGGTGATGCTGATGTAATCCTGGGGAAGAAAATGGTAGTGCTGCATTGGGAAGCGGTGAAGACGAGATGGAGGTGTTCTTGTACCGATGAGAAGTAGAATAGCAAATATACTAAAGGGAGGGGAAAAAATAATCTATGACTGACAATGAAAAAAATGAGGAAAAAAACCGCTTTCTGAATTTTGAGATAAAATTACATTTCATTTGTCTATGTATTTATTTTCCTACTATTTCACTTAATTAGATAAACAGCTAAAGTCTTCAAACCTTCATCTTTAAGGTTTGTATTCTTCTCAAACTTTGATAGTATAAGGATTGCAATGAAACACTGAGATAAAAAAAAATATCCGTCATCTCTCCTCTGTACAAGACAGGGCCTTTGTCTTAGAGATTAAATGCTATGTTTTGATTATGTTGCATTCTGTTTATTTTTAGAACAAGGTCCATTATGGGCTATCTCAGCCAAAGGAGTATTGTTGAAATTATAAGTAATCCCTTTGAAAAAACTGAGAAGACCAATTTGTCTTCTGAAATATTCTGTCATCCATTTGGTAGTAAGATCTCCTATTGGAATTTTCAGAATAGGTTTCAAATAATCTTGCCCAGGTTATATCTAGAGCAGCAAAAATTATAAATTTCCTAGAATCTCCCATGTCCAAAAGTCTGTCTGATGTGATGCTTGAATATGAAACTGTGGTCATTTTCTTGTTGTGATTCTGGACACCTTGGTTTATTTTTGTGTTAACCTCAGAGGGCATAGCATGTAAATCTCCTAAGTATAATTTTGTGTCTTTGGATGAGATTGTCTGGCACAGTTAAAGGAAGATTGCATTCCTGGATTTGAACTGTAACGCAAATTTCATTACTAATTCTCACTGTTTCAAAGGTACAGTATGAGTTCAGTAGTTACACTGGAAGCCCAAGTTGAGGTAGTGTAACTTAAAACACTTTTCATTTTTCTGTTCAGTTATTGCTAGCTCTTTTTGAAGGGAAATGGAAGATAGAGCTAAAACATGTATTATTATCCACTTCTGAAACATTAAATTTAAAATGATGTGCCTAAACCCCATAGACATTGAATTCATTTGCCAGGAGCATTTCCTAGGAGGTGACAATTTTTACTTCTGCATTTGCTGAGGAGATGTGACTTTGGGAAAACTCAGATCCTCATGTGTATGTGTGTTGGTGCTCATATAAAAAGAATGAAACCTGTGATTCAATATACTTTGTACAGCCACGTTTTGCTCTCTCTTGGTTTGCTTTTCTTGGGTTACAGTTACTGTCCTGCCTGGTAACTGTTGAATCTGTTCGATGTATAGGGAGAGGTCTTAGGATAAGAAGTATGCTGTGCTGTTAAGGTCCCTTGGACCTTTAGAAGCTTGTCTTGAAGAGGAAGCCTAGCTTTATGAGAAGTCTCTGTATTTATATTTCTTTATAAAATCCTCTGTGTTTCTTCTCTGTTGACCAATTGCTTTGTTGTGAGTCTGGGGTTTGGTGATGGTAGTTGCATAATATATATGGCTGATGGTCATTTCTCACGGTAACCTGGTCAGTGCTTGTCCAGCTTGACTTGGAGGGGTCAGCCAGTCTTGTAGCTCAGAATAACGCCTTCAAGCAGGATCAGGAGTTCGGAGCCTCCGCAACAATAGCAGATTATGCTGAACACTTTCAGGTTTCCCCCATGGGGGAAGACATGTTCTGTATTTTGGTTTGAGATCTGAATACAAACTGTTGGTTTAACAATCAGCATTTTGTCTCCTTGCAAACTCCAGTTTTGAAGTCAGAGTTCACCTTTCTTCTTTATAGGCTGGAGGTCCTATTGAATTTGTTTACCTGTGCCAAGTGATTGCTCCTGTTGGTTTAAATCTCTAAGGGAAATCAGCATCCAGCTGGTAGACAGTTGTACTGATGAGGAACCATTGATTTTTCTCTCCTATCAATAACAAATGTCCTTAGCTTTCATGATACTTCTTCCCTGCCATAATGTTGCCCTGTTACCTCTCTGGTCTCACTGTCAGGGCTGTTCTTAGTTGCTGATCGCATTATACGTGGATGTGATTAACAGCCTGATAAAAATGTTTAAGCCAATACTTGAGAAGCCTAGATAAAGATAATGCTTTGTTGTGAGAGCTTTTGAATAATTTGATGTAAACCAATGGTAAAGAATTGCTGTTTTTAACAGAAAAAATGTTTATATCAAGGATTAAAGTTTACCTAGCTTGGCATGATTTAGCAATATTCAGAAGAGGGGACTTCAAGAAAATACAGACAATTCATGTTCCATTTTGGGGGAAAAGTAATTCTTTCCTTTTTAACAGAACTTTTGTTTATCATGCCTTTTTTCACCACAGTATTATCTGAAGTATTTTCTTTCATAAGAAGGAGTGAGGAACATGTAAACAAAATACTCTGTGTGCATTTCTCCAAAGTGATAGGCTTTTGAAAGATTATTAACTTAAATTTATGATGGTCAGATTAGTTTACAAGGTCTGTGGGAAGAAGTGAGTCTGTAACTTCTCTCAAAACTTGAGGAAAGCTCATAGTTCGTCTATCCTAAGTTTTGTTTCTGTATTTACATATGAATACAAATACAGTTATAGAGCCATTATATTTTCTTTCTAATCTGCCTGTGTTGTGACAAATATTTCTTAGTAATAGTTGTTAAATAGTGTATTTTTTAAACCTTTAAACAGATACTATCAAATATCAGTATAATCCGACAGTACGCATTTCAGTTCTGCAATAAATGATGTATTTAACAGGACAACCGTGGGTGGACTTAGGTGATGAGATGGGGAAAGGACTATGTGGAAAGACTGATAAGACGGACTGAACAAATAAATGACACAAAATGGGTATGAGTTAGTGAACCACAAAATATTCTCCTATTTTTGAAAATCTTAGATGAGTAATTGTCAACTGTGCCATCTGTAAGTAATGTGGGCTTCCAAACTTGTGGCAATTAAAACTGCCTAGCCTCCCACTCCAGCCCTGTATTCTATTCTGTGTACAAGTCAGTACTGAAGCCTAATCTCTTATGACATTAATCGTCTCATGAGGAGAGACAGAATAAATCACAGTAGCCCTTCCTCTCTTCACTCATGAAGATAAATGCCATAACACGATGGCTGATCTTTGTTATGACACTAACCATTATATATTTAACAGAGATAGCAAAATCCCACTGACAGCTAACAAAAGAATTCTCTCTTTACACATTCTATGAGAAGGCTGTATTTCTTTAGTTCAAAAACGTGACTTATCATATCTGCTCTCAGAGCAATTTAAGCAGTAGATCTGGATTGTGCCAGTGAACCCTATTCTGTACACAATGATGTCATGATTCAGACTAAAGAAAACTGATGTGAAATAATTATGCAAGTTTTGGAAGGAAAAAACTGCCTAACACCCAAGGACTCTTAAGACTCTTTCGTATTGTCTGTTCTGACAAGAAAAAATAACTCTCCTATTTAAAACAAACAAACAAGTAGGCAACACCCCCTACCCCTCAAAAAAAAGAACAAACAACCCACAACCAAACCCAAACCCAAAGCTTTTGTCATTTTTCATTTTTATGGAGATTTCAGTTTCATGTAACTGTAAGTGGCTTTTTGTTGTGTCTATGATTGCAAGGGACTTTTAATTTTCCCAGCTTCATCACTTGCTGTGCATCTCTCAGGAATTTCTTTCCAAGTCTTCCATGCATTAGACACCTTCTGGTCTTTCTTTCTGGGATAAAATTAGTAAGAAAGATTCTTAGTAATTTTCTGCATCTCTGCTTGCTTATTAATTCAAAGGGATTGATGCTGTGTTATCATCCCGTGAGTAAGGAACTGAGTTGTGAAGTTTATGGACTTCCCTTGTGAGGTGAAGAGGATCAATGTGACGTATACTGGCTTTTCACCTAAACATAAATATGTGCTGTTAATTTCATGAGGTAGTTTCATGCTATCTATCTGACAGAATTAAAATGGAAGTTTAATTTTCACAGTTTCATTTTTATATTTGCTGTTGTTAACTATTTTAGTAATGTGGATAGAAGTGCTTTTTGGTTGGTGAAATGTATTCATAGTGCATCAGTGGAGTCAGTGTCAGTTGCGGCATGAAACTTGTCTTACCTTTTCAGTGGATGAGTTTTACCTGGATGAAATACTTAAAATGGCCAAAACTAATATGTAAGAATATTTAGACTGATTGCATAGTTTAAAATATTTTATTAGTATTCTACTGTGCTTCTCCCCGCCCTCCTTTTCTTTCTTTCTTTTTTTTTTTTGCCTTCTGGAAATCTTACGTCTGTATCTTTAGGACACTGTCTAACAAGATAAGCTCTGATAGTAAAGTAGTGGCAAGAAAACCGGCATAACTGTCACCTCCTGTTAAATTTCATATATTCAGAGAGTAGCCAGTAGGAATTTTATTTCTCACATTAAAAGTAAACCCTTACACATTACTTTTGCCTGAGGAAATTAACGATGAAGGCTTTTAAAACAAACACATACTCATTCTCTCTGTTGATTTTTCTGTGAAGTTTTACTCTTCTTTTATTTTTGTTATTTTACTATGCTGAAACATAAGTTACACAGCAAACCTTTCTGTGTCTCAGAAAGAAAAAAATCTGTATCAGCTTTCAGTAGAGAAAACAGCATATATGGAAGTGAATATGTTTGGGATCTGGTACTTCTCAGTATTTTTTTTTTCTTGTTCCCTTAGTAGTGATGAATGTATTCACACTGGTGGAAGTTCTTTCCTCTGTTATCTGTAATATAAAGGCAGCTAACACGGCACTCATATCCATTCTGCCCCATTAGTTCCAGTCACCTAAACATGGCCTCTCTTCATTTTGTACAGGGGTGGGTGCCAAAGGGGAATTTTTATCCCTGCTGGAATTAGAGGCATTTCAGGATTGTGGCCTGCCTGTGTGATCACCAAATGAGTGCAGATTTCAGTAACGTTTTTGGGTGGCAGAGCTGTGTTTTGCTCCTGGCCCCTTCTCTGGAATAATGATTCGTAGTTGTAAACAGCTTTGACCCATGTTTTTCAGCTGGGTGCACTGATACAGAAATTGAAGCTTCTACTCTAAACTAAATAGGCAGAGAGTATGGTCTGCAAGCCACGGGAGGTTCACAATGCAATTTGTCCTGTCAGCACCTAAGAGCTACAGCGTGCTTCTAGCTAGCTGTTCAGTATTGACTATCTAGGCAGCACTTACATACCTGTGTGTTGGTTTGGGGGAACCCAGGGCCATGAACTCCCTTTTATGGATGTGCTAATGTTTCAGGAGGTAGAGGACATAGGAATGTACTGTGGGAGTGTACTGCGGTAAGGACAAGGGAAGAAAGGTAGAACAGAATCATTTAGGTTGGAAGAGACCTTTAAGATCATAGAGTCCAACCATTGACCTAGCACTGCCAAGTCCACCACTAAACCGTGCCCATAAGCACCACATCTACATGTCTTTTAAATACTTCCAGGGATGCTGACTCTACCTCTTCCCTGGGCAGCCTGTTCCAATGCTTGACAACTCTTCCGGTGAAGAAATTTTTCCTAATATCCAATCTAAACTTCCCCTGGTGCAACTTAAGGCCATTTCCTCTTGTCCTATTGCTTTTTCCGTGGGAGAGGAGACCGACTCCCACCTCGCTACAACGTCCTTTCAGGTAGTTGTAGGGAGTGATAAGGTCTCCCCTGAGCCTCCTTTTCTCCAGGCTAAACAATCCCAGTTCCCTCAACCGCTCCTCATAAGACTTGTTCTTTAGACCCATCACTGGCTCCGTTGCCCTTCTCTGAACATACTCCAGCACGTCAATGTCTTTCTTGTAGTGAGGGGCCCAAAACTGAGTACAGTACTTGAGATGCAGCCTCACCAGTGCGAGTGTAGGGGGATGATCACTTGCCTAGTCCTGCAGAAAGGTGGGAGATACGGAAGTTAGGGGTATTGCAACACCTCAGAAGATGAGATTAGAGGAAGGCTGGGCAGGGTGAGAGGCAATGGGGTTAATTTGATAGAAAGGAAGAAGAGATGTGGCTTGAATAGCTAAGCAGAAATCTGGAGGCTGGACTGTATTGTCAGAATTGAGCAGTCATTCTGAGAATCTGGATGCTCCATTGCTTGAACTGAAGTCATCATCAGTAATCCTGCTGCTAATAATGGAACCCATACCCTACCATAATGGACATCCTGCTCAGTGGGGTATGTATCTTTGATCCTGATCTTACAGATATCTGATAGGCTTCTGCATGCTCACTGGGTTCATCCTGCTACAGTCACTGAGGTGTTTATGGATCTGGGCTGACAGAGCGTTTAAGTGAAAGTTCCTGGTTGCTCCGATAGGCTGATTGCATTAGCAAAGACAGAAATACGAAGGTTTCCTTTTATTTCAGTATGTTAGACCAGATCAATAAGTTGTTATAAGTCAGTTGTTTAGGGTTGAAAACTTTACCCTATGTTTTCTGGTGTGATGGATGAGGTCACTAGGAATGGCAAGATGTCACTGCTGCTAGAGCTTGTGCCTTTTAAAGTAATAACACAATTGTATGTTTAATTTTAACTGAATTGTAATCCAATTTCTTTGGAATTCAAAATGTCAAGTGTACAGTTCATCTAGAATTTCTAAAGCACTGTTGCTGCATTTCTATCAGTTTAAAATATGACATAAAAAATAATTTTTTAAAAGAACAATAAAAGGGTCCAGATATCTCAGAACAATCCTCAAACCAGCCAGTCAAAGCAATGAAATGAACAAAGAAATCATTCTGCTTCTTTCTTGCTCTTTCCTTTCATTCAATATTTTAGGAGATGATAATGCCTTACATATCTGGCAGGTTAGCAAAGCTAGGCTGTTTCAGACCAACTTGCAAACAAATTCCGTAGTAGAAATTCTCTTGCAGGAAATACTCTCCCAGTTGTTCCCTGTAGTACATACTAAAGGAACTGTAAAGTACTTTTGACTGAAAGAGGGCTGGGGAAAAATGTTTTTTGGGTGTAAATTAAACCATTTGAGTTCTACAGGTCAGTAGCATTACCTCTGAACTTATAAAAAGTGTGGACTAGCAAGCATGCATATAACTGATGTTAAAATTTAATTTAATGTATTTCAGCAGGTTTAGGTATTTTTATGTGTTGCTTTCTTGTTTATGTTACATCTTTGTTCCTTTCTTTGCTTTATTTTACTTTTCTTTCTTATCTGTAGTGATGCGTGGATTACAGAGACAAATTCATAGTATGGAGCATACCATGAAAGACATCTTATGAAACGCACCTTCTTCTACTCAGATTTTATAACTTTCTTACTGTAACTGCAACTGCTCAAAGACAAAATTCGTACCAGGAGGAAAATTACTCCCTTTTCAGCTTCTTTTAATATTTTAGTACTTGGAAACTACTCTTTAACTTTCTCTTAATCGCAGTCAGCAAGAGCTTCACGAATATCTATTTGAGTACTTAAGTTAAAATAGGTTGTAGTTCGTCTTCCCCTCTTATTTTCATCCCTCTCGATATTCTTGCTGTTTTCTCCTCTTCATCCATCTCTATACACTTCCTTTCTTCCCCCACTCTGTATCCTACCCTACCCTCCTCTCCTAACCATTTACCCATCTTTCTTCACACAAAGGGCTTTGAACTTTTACCAGGATGCTGATAATTCCCCAGTGAATGAAGCCATTAATCAAAATTGAATACAAAAGATTTGAGTGGGGCATTTCCCACAATAGAAGTCACTCCTCCTGTTAACCTCACACAAGCAGCTGGAAAAGACAATGCTGGATTTTTTCCAGGACGCTGTTCTTGTACAGTATTTGAGACTCCATCTTTCAATTCATTAATTTAATAATGGGTGGATAGAAAATATCATATATTTTCTGCTTCGGAGAAGGAAAGTTATTTTTCTGATCTTTTATTCACTCTACTGTCTTTGGGTCGTAAAGATTGTCTATTGTGCAGTTCAGCATGACTTGTATTGTAGCTGCTGAGTGGGACCACTGGCAAAAACTACTGCTTCTCTTTCTCCTCCTGAATTATTTAAATAAAGTTATAAAGAGAATTGCTTCAGTTTGTGAGTAGTGGCTCAGCCTATAGTTTGACCAAGCAGACATGATAAGGTGATCCTGATTTTTGTCAGCTACCTGATGTTCAGATTCCCTACAGGCAGCTTCCAGAAATGGAAGTGGCTCTGGTCAGCTAACTGGAACAGCATCAACAAGACCACTACTGATCTGCCTGCTGCTTTTGGACCACAGCACAATATCAGACCACACTTGGTTCTTGTTTAGAAGAATCATTTTTTGTTGGCATAACTGATAGCTGCAGGAGTAGTAGCAAAGCTTCCCACATTCTGCAGGAACGTTTATGGGTGGCAAGAAGGCCGAATTTCTAGTTTGCTTTTCTTTCTGCTGTCCCTCTGCTTTTGTTCCCTCTAGTGGCTGAAATGCAAACGATTAGGCAGATCTGATTCAGGTAGTCACAAGCAGCTTTGTATGTAAATTAAACTAATCATTCCATCAATTATATAGAGGTTCACTTCTGTTTTTGTAGGTGAGCTGAGCATTCAGGATTTCTCTGTTATGCAAAGCTGAGAGTCTTGACTCTGCTCTAGAGTTTTCTTGTTAACAGTTCAATGCAAAGTGGTTTTTCCCCAGTGTGGCAACTGATTTTTTGAGCAGTTGTCAATGTACAGAAGATGATAAATGCCATGGTGAGAAAAGGAGTTTGGATTTCTTCTCGTCCTATATAACTGACATGACTTTTCCAATGAAACTGGGAATGTGTGTGTTTGTGGCATCTGAGTAATTATTTAGTATCTTCAAATTTGTTGGTTGATACACTTGGTGATACAAACGTAACATTTGTCAGGTTGCTACCATTTCCTGGAAGGTTTGATTCCACAGTGCTTCGTGGGGGCTGAGTCGTCTTCTCTTTGAGCTATTAACCAGCATTTGAATGAACACCAAGAATGTGCTCAGTGCAATGACTACTTCTGTTCTCTTCCATATTGTCCTAATGTGTATCAAATTATTTGTCCCAGTTATTTAGTGGCTGTCCCTTTTTAAGGCTGTGATTGAATGGCAGGAATAAATAGAGCATATTTGATCCTCCGTGATAGAGGTTGCAGTCAGTGCAAACCATTCTTCTGCCATTGTTCTTCTCAAAAAAATACATGGAAACAGTCATAATCTTCATGACAGTACTTTGGCACGTTTTAATTTCAGCATTATTAGTCACTGCCCATATATGATACAAGTGTTGGTGGATGGAGTGGGTGGAAGGAGAAAGATAGTTAAAACAGATAAAGGCTTCCTCCCCTGATGTGCATTAGTTTTTCTGACCAAGAAGTCTATGACAACTGTGCTACTGCATTTTAGTATTTTATTTGCCTTAATGCACAGTTAGTAATTCAGTTTGAATTTCTAATATTGTTCTTAAAAGTCTTAGAAATGCAAAAGGGATTGTGGGTTTTTAGCAGTATTAATGGTGAGATACAGAAGCATGAGACACTACTGCAATTATCAGTTCAGTATATTCATTAGCTTACAGGCTCTTAAATAATACTCTGATGCTGTTTTCCATAACTGGGAGAAGAAAATGACATTATCATTAAAATGTTTTTACAAGTAATTATTTTCTTACCATGATAAATGCTTAGGTCAAAATTGGGAGGGGGATGGAGGCACAGCATGGTGAGAGGGGCAGAAAAAACCATCCTTGCTAAGGTCCTCTGCTAAATTAATCTTTGTTCTGATAAAGAAAACTTAATCAGGTACACAATAACAGGTTTTTCAACTTAAGCAGTGTTTGAATTGGAGAATTGATGCTTTTCAGTTAGGGTATAAACAGTTCTTCAAATAACAGGCGAGAATTGATGCTTTTCAGTTAGGGTATGAACAGTTCTTCAAATTTTAAAGTGTTTAAAGGGTTAGATGAATAGAATTAAGTTATTGGGGTATACGAACTGCAGCCCATGCTACATGTCTGGTGAAAAACAAGTCCACACAATGGCCAATTGTTTGCTCCGGCACTTTCAGCCTGTCTAACAGACTTTGCATTCAGTTTGTCATTATACCCTGAATGTGTCCACTTCATACTGTGGTATTTGAAGTCTGCATTGTGGGTTTGATTAAACTTTCTGTAGTGGTGTTATGCGTCCTGCTTGTTGGTTTCATTGTTGTTTGGTGAAGATGATCTTCTGTATCCGTATGTCTGGCCATTGTTTCCACAACTAGTTCAGTGCAGCTTCCTCAGCACAAACTGCTCTCTCTTCTTCCATTGTCCAGAACAGGGTGACTTCTGATGTTTTTGTAGCTTCATTGTTTCCTTCCCATTATTGTCATACTCACGTGATAATACTTGGCACTTTTACTGACTTTATAGGGTAGGATGTGATGTCATAGAGAAGGGGACAGGGCTACCCAAATTTTCTCAATTGCAGGGAGGAGCTGCCCAGGTGTGCTGAGGGGCCTGTACTCAGGAAGAGAAACAGGGAATCCTCCACAGTGAGTAACCCCACTTTCAAGTGCACACAGTTTCCTTCATAGCCGTGTCCAGTACAGTGTAGTTTCCTCTTCTGTCCTTTCCAGTTTGCCCTCTGGAATGTTCCCAGTTCAATTCCCATCTTTTCCCTCTATTTTGGTGTATTCTCATTTTACCTTGTCCTTTGTCTTCTTTCTGAAGGTTAAAGTTTCCATTTTTGTCTCTTCACACCATTAATCTTTTCTCATCCTACCTAGTCTTAATCTTTATACACATTGTCATTTTTCCAGTGTGTCATTGTGGTTCTGTCACTAATACATCATATCGTTTCTCTTCCCTTGCTGTGCAATGGCCCTTTTCCCAGTCCTGTGCAGTTCCTTCCATGCTTACTCATTGCCGTACTCCTTCCTACCCACTCTCCTTTCTCCTTTCAAATCACCTTTCGGTTTTCCTTTCCTGACGGGTCCCTTTTGAATCTTGCCTATTGATGTACATGAGATAAGCTCAGTTCAGCTTCCAGACCTTTCTAGTGCCACCCTCACTTCTGCATTTTCCTTTGTGGAACTGAAAGATAAAGGATACAAAGCTCGTCTGTAACAAAGAACTGAAGGATCTGGTAAACTGTGTTTTGGCTGCGAAAGGGGAGAACAGGCAGTAAATCAGAACTGTAAAATGGCAGGAGAGGGCTGAGCTGGTCAAGTTTTAGTGAGTAGGGAGTCTTTGGCTTTAGGCGAGCTGCTTGAATTACAGCCCTGGCTAGCATCTTTCACAGTTTGATGACTTGCGTGATACGAGTGGTGGTGTCTCTAGTTCCTAGTGGGCAGGTATCCACATAGTAGCAGCTACTTTCATAATTGCCATTATTTGGTAACTACTAGAGAGAAGCTCAGGATCGGATGAATTTGAAGACCAAACTGATTTCTTATTTACCCAGGGTAGAAATGCAAGTTCTGGCTGAGATAAGTTGGCAAGATGCTCTGGGAAGCTTGATTGCCAGGGCCTGTGTTGCACCTTTTACTGCTGATTGAAAGGTTTCATTTTCCAGGGCTGTCAGTCTGGCACTTTACATGAGCAAGAGAGTGGTTGTTTGTTTAACAGCTTAAAACTGACAGGGACAAAAAGGAAGTGGAAAACCAGAAAAATCTGTACAAGATGGTTGTATCTGGAAAGAGGCGTCGGTTACTTTGGGCTCAATTGGAAAAGGCAAAGGAGTGGAAAACTGAGCTGAACTGGAAAAATATACTGCACTTTGTCCTGTAGCATCTTGTGTGCTGTGGCTGTTCTTACTACTTCATTTTTCATTGTTTTTAGAAACAAAAAGCGATTTGCAATTGAAACCTATCTGTGTTAATTCTCAAAGTAGCTCCTGCTTTACAAATGGAAGGTTTTAACCAATTTTGTTCCTGAGGTCATGCAAAACCTAAATGTAGAATATTCAAATGACCTCAAATAATTCTAAAGTAATAAAAATAAAAAAAAGAAGAGGAGCTGTGTCTTTCTTTTTGTTTTGTTTTGGTTTTTTTCCCCCTCCTGCCTGAAAGGAACTCTGTTGCTGTGTCATAAAATTTGTTGTATATTTCAACTCTTTTATTTGGAACCTGGTAAGAATTTTTCCCAGGCAGACGTAGCAGATGATGCACAAAAGCAGCAAGTAAATCTTATTCTTGCTGCAGTTTCCTGGATTGTATCTGGCCTTGCAACAGACAGAGGACTCCAGTCTCAACACTACCATTCCCTGCCTTTCACAAATGACTACATAAAAACTGCATGATCGCATAACCTTTCAGATTCATAGGACAGCTGTGTCTTGTCGCTTACACATTTATTATTTCTTTTCAGGCATTGGAAAAGTACCCCAACTCACCAATGACTGCAAAACAAATACTGGAAGTCATTCAGAAAGAAGGGTTAAAAGAAACAAGGTCAGTGTTTATATGTTCTGTATTTTTGCTATCTCTTTGAAAACCATCTAGGAGTAGTATATAATCTTTACAAAACATAAAGTGCTGGTTAATGGCTGAATTGATTTCTAGTACTAAAGTGGGAAATACAGCTGATGGCTTTTGTTTGTGTGTTTTAAAATGGTTAGTGACTGGCTTAACTCTGTACCTTCCAAAAGGAGTCTGTGGGCCAGCTCCAGTCCAATGGCCTTTCGTTAGAAAGACTGTGTGATCTGCTCAGATAGCCCAATGCTGCTTCTCATTTTTGCTTAAGGACTGACAACTGGGTTGCTTAAGGACTGACAACATGTGCATGGAGAAAGTGTGAGATGGAGCTAGATGCACTCCTTCTCTCACTTGGGTTTGTGGTCTGGCACTTAAATCACTGTTACCACATGCTGGTGTTGCCTGTGATAAAGGGGGTTGTGCTGATAAAGAATTGTGAACAGAAAGAGAGGTGTGTTAGAGCTAGTTTGTGTGGCTGCAGAGGTTGGATGCTGAGGTAGAATCATAGAATGATTTGAGTTGGGAGGGACCTTAAAGATCATCTAGTTCCAACCCCCCTGCCCTGGGCAGGGACACCTTCCACTAGACCAGGTTACTCAATAACAGTTGCTTAATAACAGCATACTTTAGCTGTAGATTTCAACCATAATCATTAAGCTATTAGGTGATAGGTGGGTTATCCACAGCCTATGGAAATCAACAGTTGTCTTCCATTGACTCCTGGTTCAGATGGGCATGCAGCTTCTTGTTCCTCAAAGGTGACTGGTATTTGGTAGGTCTTCTAGTGACCTGCAGATGGAAACTTGGGCAGGAAGTAAAATAAGTTAAGGGAAAACTGGTTGGTTGGTGGGGATCTCCTACAAGTTGCATTTTCCTCTTTTCAGAATGTTATAGTAAAAATTTTCTATTCTAATATTTTTTTTTTTTAATACTTGTTGCTGTCTCAAAGCAAAGGGAAACATCCACTTTTACTTTAATTATATTCTTTTAGTGTGGAACCTAAAATCTAGGACAAGAGAACTTCAAAGCCTGTGTAGAGGAGTAGTAACACATTATGTCTGTCACTTCTGAGTTTATTCTAGTGAACTAGAAGTAACCATGGGACCCATTTTTACTGAATTCACTGTTGTTCCTTAGAAATGGAACACACTGAGTGATCATTTGCACTGCATAACCATGCACTGCTTTGTTGGTAGCCTCATAACATGCTTATAATAACTGTATTTTGGTAAAATTGCAAAAGAGATGGTGTGCAAGATGAAGTTGTTTGCCACCTTTTACAAATATAAATAGAATGTTTTAGTTCCTGTCAAGAAATTGCTTCAAGTATAGTTGTCAATGATGCCAAGGAAACAAGAGGATGATAACTTTTGAAAATGACTGTTCAAATGTGTGTTATGCTGCAAGGATTTGCATACAACAACAACAAAAAAGCAAGAACTTTGAAAATCTGTTTTTATTGAGATACTGTTTCTCACAGCAGTGAATAGATTACGTTCTTCTTACGTCTTGTGATATGAGACAACTGCATGGGAGAGGCTCACATGCCTGATAATAGCATTTCTTTGTAATTTAAAAAATTGTTTCCTTGAACAGTGCATGAATAAAATTTTGTGTGCAAAACCTATGGGAGGGAGTGAAGGCAGTGTTTTTATGCGATTTAAATATAGAAAATGTGGAAGCCCTTTTTAATAGCTGCAGGATGAATAATAAGAGAAAGCTTCCTTTGA
Source organism: Charadrius vociferus (assembly GCF_000708025.1). Taxonomy (NCBI): domain Eukaryota; kingdom Metazoa; phylum Chordata; class Aves; order Charadriiformes; family Charadriidae; genus Charadrius; species Charadrius vociferus. The sequence continues at coordinate 69,793 of NW_009648545.1, read as the reverse complement.
AGAGGTTTTAAAGCTAGATCTTCTTTCATTTCTTCAGTTACTAAGAAACTGAGAATTGCAGGGAAATAGGAAAGAAATTCAGATTTATTCTGATTTTTATTCATGATATGGTATGTGTGAATGTGTAGTAGATTGCAGGATGCCATATGTGGTCAGGAGTATCTAGATAACAGAGGAGGATAAAATTCAATATTCTTCACTCCTCACTTGAGACACTGTGCTATGTTATAGGCTAGGTCATCCTAAACTGATTAGCCTAAAAATTCTGGATTCTACTACTGTAAAAACAAAAAATGTTGATTCTGTGTTCATTTTTTAAAAGTATTTGGATTCTCATTTAACTTCTGATTTCATGTAAAAGTTGTGTTTGTGCTGCATTTTAATATTGATTAGGCACAAACCTGCAAAGAGTGCCTGACTCTTCGTAGGAGCCGATAAGATATTTGACTTCATACACATATTTGTTGGTTGGGCCTCAGTGCTTAAGTAACATTTTGTTTTCACAGTCCTTGAATTTGGAGTCTCCCATTTATGTCATCTAGCTCTGCAATTTCTTTCAGTACCTTTCTGCCAGTATGGTTACCTTTGCCATTACTAAAGATGAAGTTTCCTGGTCTCTATGCTGCAGTCAGCTAAGATGAGCATGGGATGTAAATTTATGATGTGCAATTACCTGGTCATAAACAGTAGAATGGCACTAGCATATTTTATTCTGTATTGATTTGTGTATTCTTCAAGACTGAACTTATGCCAGCAATATGTTACTACTTTAATATACTTTGCTTATTCCTTTATACTGATTATAATTGTCAGTGGAACCTTGGCAATCCTAAATGAAGTTCTTAAAAATTTTTCCTCTCTACTGTTCCATTTATAGATGAACAAGATTAATTGGCTTAGTCATTTTTCAAATATATTGCAGCATTAATTAATCTAAAGCTTTTTGCTGTTGTAGTAAGTCTGAATGAATAACGTATGATTTTCAGCAATCTCATTGTAGTCGTGCATAATCTTTAAAAAGACATTTTCAGACTATTCAGCCTTTTTCCTTTGTTTGCAATAAAGACATCAAGTTGCACTTTTTTTTTTTTTATTACTCAAATAATTAAATACAATAGGAGGAAAATTCCAAAGTTACAAAGCACATATATATTAGAAATTAAAATAAAATTTACTGACATGTCCTGTGAGAGGTTGTGCACCTAGCCAGTTTCATATATCTTGGGGGATGTACAGCTCAGTTTTGTTTTTTTTAATATCTTTCCTGTTATGATAGTTGGTTGTAAAATGGTTAGCAGGCAGGCAATTCTTCTGTTACCTAAAGGAGTGAAAACTTTTAAGACAAACCTTTTGGGGATGTAGAATATATGTGGTTTACTTCTAGGGGTGGTGGGGGTAGGAGGGAGAAGTACTTACTTTACATTCATGCCCGCGCTCATAGTGAACAGTGTCAGGCCAACAGCCCTGAACGCTGAAATCTCTTTACAAAGAGGATAGACAGCATCTCCCTCCAGTAGTGCACAGTGCTCTGGATTTTCATTCCTAGTATCCACTGTCCTGTTCTTTTGAAAACAATTCCCTATCCCATTGTAAATTTCTAGACTCTCAACCTGCTGGTTATGCATCCTAGCATGAGATTTTGCTGATTTTGCTAGTGGGGCATAGACTAGTAGTCAGAGTATGATCCACTCTAGCCTCAAAGCTCCTTTTCCACTGTTCTGCTGCCTTGCTAGTTGTTCTCCTGTGTTTCTGCTGTTACTTGTTCCTGTTAAGGTCTGGAATTCCCCTTACTGAATTGTAGACAGGTCTTCTGCAGACCGTTTCTCAAACTTATTCAGATTGCTTTAACATGTAGTTTTGTCTTCCAGCATGCGCGCAGCCCTTCCAAATTTAGTGTCATCTGCTTATTAGAACTTGTTTCCTTTTGCAGCATTATGTTTCTCTTCTTTGCTTACAAAATGAGAAACAATGTCCAAAGACTCATTAAGTTGGGCTATATGGTACGTCCTGCTGCTTCTCTAACTACGGGGTCTGATACTATGTCATAAAGAATATTTTGATAGATTTGAAGTAACTTGTTCTTGACAGATCTATGTATTGCTCAATTCAACTTCTTATCTGTGGAATACTTCCAAATAATTTTTATTTCATATTTTGGGGGAATTGAAATTCAGTTGCTGCATCTCTGCTTCCTTGGCCTGTCCATTTTTCATTTTGTTAAAGCTTGTTGCTCGATGTTTCCCAGTCTTTTGGAATCACTGCTGCCCTCTACAAATTCTCAAAAGTGACTATTGATAATTCTGAGACTGGTCCACTCAGGTCTAAGTACCTTATGGTTTATTTTAACAGATTTAGCTGATTTGAGAATATCTAATTTATTTAATTATCATCTAATCCATTTTTCCCATGTTTGTTCCTGGTGTTGGTTTTAGTAGCTGTCTAATCATAGACACCTTTCTAATTAGGTACCAACAAAGAAAAGGCACTATCACTCCTGTGCTTTTGGCGTAAGTGCTCAGTGCCACCCCTTCAGAGAAGAGCAAGCCCGTTTCCCATCTGTTGGTGTACTTACAGAAATGTCTTTGTGCATGGTGGGTGGGCGAGTCTGCTGAAGTTTAATTTCCTGAAGCTATTTTCTTCTTTTTGTGTTCTCCCTTATTTTCCTAAAATTGAAGAAACATCCCTTCATGAATGGTCCATGTTTTCAGCTGTTTCTTCCCCACTGGTTGAAGTCAAACCTAGTACTGCCTTCCTTCCTAACTGCTTTTTGCATTTTCTGTTTAAGGATTTCTGTTCCTAACACAGCCCCAGGAACTTGCCAGATGCTTCTCTGTACATGTGTCTTTCTTTTCCCAAGAGGTGCCTGCACGGTCACAATGGGCATATTTAAACAGGTCATGTGTATTAAAAATTTTTGCTGATTCTCACAGAAAAGTGCTTCTGTCTCTAATTCTGCTGGTTTCTTGGTATATTAAAGTCTGACCCTTATACCATCCTTGGTTTTGCCCTCTTTTATCATTACCCAGAAATTGCCTGTAAGACCATCAGGAATCTATTCCCTTCTGTTTGGGGGACTGCATCTTCATGAAGGATGGGACTAGTTGAAGACTGCTTAAAATTATCAAGGATATAAGAATAAGACAGAAGTTGATATGAATTAGGTATTTGGATTAAGGAAGGAAAAATTGAGTTTAGACTCAAGTCTTCCGATACATAAAAGATAGGGAAAAAGTAAGGGAATAAGTTACCCTGCATGTCTGATATGGACAGGACAAGAAATAAGGCATTAAAATTGTAGCAAGAAAAGATTCCAGTTTGATAATACGAAGATTTTTTTTTTTTTTTTTCTAACAGGTATAATTGATTTCTGTCATGAGCTGTGGGGGAGATGTGAGAGATCTCTAGATCTCTAAAACCAATTTATGTGTGTGTCTGTCAGGAATTATGTAGATTTGGTTGATCCTGCTGTGGACTAGGGGAATGAACTAGCATATCCCTTGATCCATATTTTTCTATGAATTTTTTTAGATCAGTTTGCAGTACTTGGGCGATACATATAGTTTGAGTCCTAGGGGGGAATATCCGGCCAAGTTCTGATAAATGTTTGATGATAATAACCCTAGATTATGTCTTGACTTTCCATAGTTACCTTTCTCCTTTGCTTGGTGGGGCTGGGAAATTAAAACTTGTTTGGAAAAGATTAAAGCCAAAGATTCTAGGTATAAGTTAAAAGCCAATAAACTTTCAAAATGGAACAAGCAATGTTTAATTTTTTGGAGTGCACATAGCCCACAGCTATGCTAGCTATTTACTTTCCTCCTCCGTTAGACTTAGGACTGTGAACCCTGGAATGGGATAATTTCATAGTATTTTCGCTGTTCAGCTAGAGTAACTGACCTCTGTATTGTCAGGTAACTTTGATTATTCTGTTCAGGTAATTCACAGAAGAGGTTAAAAAAAAATCCCTTCCTCTCATTCTGTTTTTTATTTTCCACTGGGAACGTTAATCTTCTTTCTCTTGATGTTTCTTTGTTGATCTTCAACTATGAGAATCACGACATTAGTCGTCCTCCTTTTTTTCTCTGCATATTTTGTCTTTTGCTATTCAAAATCAAGCTATCTATTGATTTATTTTTGTGACAGTAGTCTTTCAGAAGACTAAGAAGAGATGCTTGCCACTGGCGCTGGCAATAGTGCTGTTTCTTCTGCACTCCACAGTGTTGATGATATCTATCATGAATGATATCATAACATATTAAGTCTTCTCAGCCTAGGAAAGCAGCAAAGTATGACCCTAATAAATCTGAAGACACTCTCACTAAATTTACACTCTCTATGCAGGAATATTAAACTTGTGGGTTAGCTAGAATTAAACCCGCTTTGAACTGTTGAACAGTCACCAATGGAATAAAAAAACACATGATCCGTGCAGGGTCTGTCTTTAGCTCTGAAGTGAGATGGTACTCCAGAAAGTATTACCGTCAATTCTGAATCCTTTGATCTTTTTAACAGTGTGTCTTTAAGCCTTTGCATACTTCATCCTTAGAGCTATTGACTTAAAAATAAGATCCTTTCTGCTGTTTCTGTAAATAGGCTAAATAGGCTAAATAGGCAACTGTCTTTTGTTCTTTATATTTTTTTATATAGCCTATCTGTAAATAGGCTAAATAGGCAACTGTCTTCTGTTGTTTATATTTTTTTATTTCCTTGTTTTATTGTGTATGCATGTAGACAGAGAAATTTTTACTTCCTTTATCTGTAAAGTAATTTGAAGATGTCATGGTGAGCCATAATCATTAACAAGTCATAGTTTTTATATTCCACTTAAAAAAAAAAAAGTCGTCTAATAACAAAAAGCTGTTAAAAATTTCATTGAAGGAACCACAGTTTTGTCTTAAGGCTGTGATTGTTAATGGAAAAGCAGAGACAGTTAAAAGGCTTCTGTGGTTGCATATGTTTGATAGAATTTATTTGGGAGCCTCTTCAGCTGAAGGAGTGCACTGTTTTGTGTTGAAGGTAGTTATTCCCTACAACAGAGTGAAAGGAAGCCTTGATGGGAAAAGAGGGAGAAAGCTCTTCGCGTTCTTTTGCCGGGCATTATTAGGTTGATTTTTATGCCTCCACAGATGAGGCTTTTGGCTGTAGAGCAGTGAAAGAAACGAACTTTCAATACAACCTGTCTTTCTACATAAATTCACTTCAGACACCTCTTTGAAACACTGGTCTTCCCAGTGTAACAACAAACCACCTAATTTGGTAGGTAGGTGTGATAGCAGCAATTCACCAGTTGAAAATCTCAGGCTTGCTCCTTCTTGCCTAGGTATTCCTGGCATGGTTTATACCACAGTGCAGTCTAACCTCCTAAAAACTGATGGGTTTCCTACATTATTGCATTTCAGTGTTAGAACTGTAACTTCTGTAATCACATCCATGTCACCTCTGTGATAATTATTTCAATTTTTGATAGTGATGTAGCCCTAAAACAACTATGATACTAGTTCGAGCCTAAAAGCAGGGTTGTGGGTAGGTCTCTTAATTCTTGATTCCATGTTGCTTCATTGTCATTACCCTACCATTAGTTTAAAGCTAGCTTGCTTAGGTCTGTACAGTGGTAATCCTGTCTTTGTACTGATTTGGAAAACTTTTTTGGGTGCTAATGAAAGAAATGTAAAATAATAAAACCTCAAATATTTTCCCTCAGCTAGTTGCAATGATGACAGAATTTTTGTTTGTGATGGTGGTTCTTCCATTGTGTATACCTATAAAAGATGTATTTCAATATAAGACACTTAACTATTTTGAATATTTTTTTTTTGCCTGAACCACCATTATCTTCATTTTTTCCTCCCACATTGAGATTTTTAGAAATCATCTGGAGTACTTTTTGGTTTAATGCTGTTCCTCTTCCTTTCACTGGACAATGGAGTGTCTGTCTAGGGACGTTAATAAACAGTCCATTAAAATCAGCCTGCGCAGTAGCTTTTTTGATAAAATTACCTGTTTGTTTGTTTGTGTTTGTTTTTTTTTCCATGATGAATGTAGTAACAGGCACCCCAGCTGTTACAGGCAAGCTAAAAATCATGCTTGTGTCACAGATGCAAATTCCTTAGTTAATTTTATTAAGGTATGGATTTAATTTTGGAAATATTTCAGATGATAAATGGTGCAATGTAAACTACGAATCTTTTGAATATGCCTCAGAATACTTTGGAGGATACTGATCTTACTGTTAAGAATATTAATTGAGCATATATAAAAAGAGAGTGGAGACAGAAGCAAAGTGATATTTTTCAAAGCTAAATGCAGACCTAAGAATATATCCTGGTCTTCTGCTCCTCCACTCCCAATAATCTATTCCTGGTGCAGCACCTCTACTAGTTCCCGTCTACATGCAATCCCTTGTCCCAAGAGTTTCTGCTACGTGAATCTTCCCTCTTTCTCAAACTGAGTCACCAATCCCATGGTCTCCAATTACCCCAATCTGCTGTCATCCTTTTTCCCTTCCCATATATGAGGACTCAAACTCCACTCATTTGACCATTCTATGTGCCTGAAATTTTCTTAAGTAATCCAATGTGGACATCCCAGATTTGAGTATTTATTCTGGCTCAGGGCCAACCAAGCTTTCTTCTTCATTTGGTTCCAGGACCAATTATGTGAAATAAAAACACAATTCCATCATTTTGTCTTGTCTGGGACCTTCAAGAGATGATTTACAACAGTTTAGAAAAGTTTGTATGGCTTTCCTATTTGTACTTTGCCCCTGATTTGTCATCATGTTGAAATTTGTTCCTGTATGCTCTGCTGAACTGAGATTTCAGAACTGTTGATACTCTTTTTTAAAATATTATTATGTTACTGTTACTTTTCTATATACATTTTTTCTCGTATAGTGTTCAGTACTTCAGTTTTTGGTACAATAGTTTTCTGTATCTGGGTGCTAAAACATATATTGTAACTACCTTTCCACCTTTTCTGGAAGTAATAAGAAATAGTGCTGCCTGATTTTTTGTTTGTTTATTTTGTAATTTTTTTAAAGAACTGCCATAAAGTTGTTTGCTTCAAATCTATTAGCAGCTCTGCAAAATGTGTCTGCAAAGACTGGGAAAACAGGAATCCAGTCTGTGACACACTTGCTTCCTCAGTACTATTCAAATATTTTTATTTTACTTGTGCAGTTACTTAGGTTTCTTCTCCTCCCACCCAAGTCTAACCTGTATTTTCTCAAGGAACATTATGCTAGTGCACTGTATAAAGCTTTTTTATTTGTTTGATGCTTTACTGGTAAGAGAGAGTGGCCCGTGTAATCGCTAGATATTCAGGTTAGAATAATTCAGTGGAACTGTGAAAATTGTAAAAGTTAATTTGTTTAGCTATAATAGGAAAAATTATGGTTGTTAAATTTTGTGATTTGATAAACATGTTTCAACTTCTAAAGGCCTATTTTGCAAAAATATTTTATCTTTGAATGCATGCCCAAGTCTTCTTTATCGCAGTCTAATTTGCTGGAATTAAGATCCCCATAATATCTTAGTGCCATATTAAAGATATTCCTTTTTTAATACAAGAGGAAATCCAACAATTTAAATGTAAGAAATAATGGATAGTGCAGATGCTAATGATTGCGTAAGATTTACTAGTTATTTTGTGCAGTAATGACAACACTTCCTGTTAAAGGATGGTTTATTTTGAAGTAGGAGATGGACGTCAGCTGTAACTAAATACTGTAAATTTGTCAACAAATTCAGTGTTGGCTTTTTTTGCATAGTGTAGTAATTCCTTTATCAATATATTTTGATGTTTAATCTAAGAATGTGAGTTGTGTTTTCTTTTTCCTACATTGTGTCTCTCAGTGTAGACTACTACTGAAAGAGACTGAAAAGTAGTAATGTAGTTCAGGCTGACGAAAAGAGACACCTCCTGCATTATAAATTGGTGTTACCATATGCATAGCATCATCCTAAAGTGCATATCGTGTGATAACTGCCTTCCCACATTTCTACTGGAAAGTGTGACTTCTCTTTTAGTAATATTTAAGTGTGTGTGCTACAGACCTTTTTTCTTTAATGTTTCTATATTTCAAAGAGTAATTCTGCATTGAAGTTTGTGTCTCTTTTTCACAAAGAGAAATTAAATAAGGATATCCAAGAGATCTAAAAACGTTCAAAACAACCAGATATTCTTAAAAGTTATGTCAGGAGAGTTTCTCCAAAACTTTAATCCATCCTCCCAGCAGTGCAAGTTTTTTGGTTGGTTAGTTTGGGGTGATTTTTCTGTTTGTTTTGGTCGGTGATTTTGTGTGTGTGTGTGTGTTTAGTATGTTTCCCATAGCGTAGTACTTTAACCCTGATTTCTTTTTTTAAATGACTGAAGAGACCTTCCACAGTCTACAGTGTGTTTTCCTGTTCTTTTATCCAAAGTTTGCCTGCAGTTCTATAAACTGATCCATGACTATGTTGAAGGTAGGTGGATATATACGTTCTTCGAATTTACAACCTTTATCAGCCTGCTTTGCGAGCATCTTTTTAAGAGGAGCAAGGACATTACTTTCCAGTAATAGTTGTCCATTGTTGTCTAGAGCCAAAATTTTCAAAAAGATCTTTGGGAAGCTGAGATTCGACAGTATGCCTTCTCTTTCCAACATTGTTCTGAAATGAAGATCTCTTATATGTTAACATTAAAGTACATAGGTAATAAACTTATATTTTAAAATAAAAGTCAGAAACAAGACCTGCAAGAGAGCTTAATATCAGTGTATGCTAGTTAGGGGCAAAATGCGAGAACTGTTGCTGAGTAGCCAGTAACCTTGTTCAGCTCTCTTGTGCTTAGAAAAGGCAAGAATAATCTACTGTATTTCCTTTAGGAAGTATTTGGGCAAAAGTGATTCAACATATAACCTGTCAGAAGCAGCCATATATATCAAACTTTCAAACACAGAATGATACCGAGACTGTAGCTAGGAGTCACCTTTTGAATGAACACTCTGGTAAAATATTCTTAGGAAAAGAGTTTAATCTGTTGAAGACTTAAAACCTGCAGTGAAAATTGAAGTCTGGCTGGGAACTTGAAGGCATGACTGGTTTAATGGATTTATGAGCTTTTGTTGCAACATCGGAGTAACCTAAGAAGCTGCTTTTTCTTGCAGGTGTAAAATGAATTAATCTAGGTTTCAACTTGCTCGTGGCTGATTGAGATTTATTTGTTGGGGTTGGATTTTTTTGACATTTCTCTTTTTTACTCTGTGTTTCTCTTTTGCATTGAAAAGTTAGTATTTAAACCTATTATTTATTACTGCTTTGAAATCCATTTATTCCACAGCTGACTTTTGTCTTTGTTTCTAAGCACTCAGTCTTAAGGGACATGCACAACATCCCACAAAATGGTATAATCTTTTTTATGCTATTTCTAGTATTCCATAGCAACTGGGGGGGGGAAAAAAAAAAAGCCTAAACTGAACACTACAACACAGGCAATTCATTACAGATTTTCCGCTCAGTATTCAGTAAATTGTCAAGTCCTGATTTTCATCATTAGCATATTTTTCACAGTGCAGAAGCATAGCCATTTCTGGGAGACTGAATTAAATACGTTTTACTTGAATGTGAAAGAAGAAAACATTGTCAGACTTTCTATGAAAGCATCATTTTCTAGTAATAATTTATTTTCTGGAACAGTTTGAAGTGGATGTCTTTATGTTTCTATAAAGATATGGGTATGTACTTAAGTCTACCTGTAATTTAACCATTTCTTAACTGAAGGGGAAAAAATATGAAAATAATTCTTTTCTCTTACTTTTTTTCTTCATATTGCACAAGCTGAAAAATTTACTGGTTCTCTTCTAATCATGGACTGTCATATTTAATTTAATATTTTGAATGTTTTTTTAGAGAATCAAGACCCAAAAAAAGCCTCAGAATTTCACTGTCCAAGGACCATGAAAAATATCGGATATAACTGTTCAGAAAATTTGTTACAGACATTAATTTCTTTTCTATCTAAGGCTAGCTGATAGCAATTCCATCTTATTTATTTTGAGTCTCATAGGTAGTCATCTTAATTACAGTGAAATTAAATTATATGCACGCTGTTCATTTCAAAACAGAATTTAAAAAGTGCCTAAACATCTTTTGCTTACTTACATACTATCATGTGAAGGAAAAATATGTTTTATGTAAGATCTGGTTTTCTTTCAGTGATATAGAAGGCTCCAATCTTCTGCTTGTAATCCCAATAAACTCTGCATTTGTCAGTAACGGTGGTTTATGATAGCTGTATGCTAGAACCAATAATTCTGTGGCTGGCAAATATTTGCAGTATTAACAGACAACTGAGAACCGGAACATATATATCAAAGAACAAATAAAAGAACTTAAATACTGTATATATGAAACTGTGTTTATGTGCTTGAGTGTGTAGATACACCTACAGACACAAATTCACTTTTGTACACATACACATGCACTTATATGTAGATAAAGTTGTAAATCACAAAATTCTACTCAAGTACATCCTTTGCTCAGTTATTCCAATGGCAAAGACTATGGGAAAGAGCTCAAAAGATCCTTAAGAACTATTTTGCTGTTTGCCCTCAATAGCTAAAAGGGAGGACAGATTGATTTTTTTTTTCCCCCTCCCCTTCTTTTGGTTTTCATTTTATTTGTAATATGAGAAAAGGAAAAAGGAATCTAGTAGCTCTTTTGCTGGAAGGTAGTACTTAGTAAAGAAAAAACAAGCAAAAGTAGCTAACTGTAGTCACCCTATTTAGCATCTTATAGCACCCATAGCTACTGCTGTATCTTTTATATGTTTCAATAAGGCTGCTTAAAATACGTTTATCTCATATCAGGAATCTATCAAAATATACCATTCTGTACCTTTTTTTTTTTTTTTTCCTAAAAGAGCTTCACTTGCATGCTTTTATATTTCATTTACAAATAAAATAAAACTGTAGGAATTAGATGATTATTATTTTCTCTTGCAAGTGGCCCCCATTACTTGTTACTGCTTCTTTTCTTTTTCTTACATTACCAATACACCTGGAGTTTTTGTTTTATAGACTGGTAAATACTTTAGGTAGCCATGATCAAATGTGGAATCATTGTGTCAAAAATAACATGTCCCCCCTACAATCATCACAAAGGAGAAAAACTATAACCTATAAAGGACAGCAAGGAACTTTTTGAGAAGAAATCTTTAAGAATATATGACAAGCAGGAAGTTGTTGGTTTGGTTTGGTTTGGTTTGGTTTAGTTTTTTAACTACTAACTTGCTTTCAGTCAAGGAATCTTTTCTTGGCCAGTGAAAATTTAGGCAGTTTCAAACTGTGTGTATACTCTTAACTGTCTGTCCCCTTCATCCAAAACCAACACCATTAAACCCAATCCAACTGATAACTCTTCTCTGTCTGTAGTATTAATTTAAGGATATTAATGTAAACAATTGCATCAAAATATCATTCAGTCAGATGATGTACCAAACTGTATAAACTAAAGTAGTAGTGATACAAGATGATTTGTGCCTAGGCTTACAATCACTGAATTCGTTGCATGATTGGTACTGTCAATTGTGTCTAAAAATACTTAGACACAGTGATCGGGATGACTAACAGAAAACAATTTCTGGTTAAGACTGAATTTTGTTTGTGATGTGACATTACATTATGTTGTTTTGGCTCTTTCTTTCTATGTGTGGTGTCTCAGCCCCTACATTCTAAAGGACTTTGTTAAAGACTTCAGCAGAATCATTCCTTTCAGAGGGAATGATGTGCATATTAAATATGGCCAGTCTAAAACTTTTATTTTAGTTATCAATGCTTTGCATTTACAAATTATTTGATGGTTACTATTGCTGTAATTTTAAAACATTGTGACATTTTGAAATTAGATTTACTTTTAGTTATAAGTTAAATAGAAACTTAAGTCTCTCAGTTTCAGACTTAATGAGCTGTTATAAGTCAAAAAAGAATACGACGATCTACTAATAGTATGAATTGGAACAGCTGGATTAAGTTAAAACACAAAAATAAAAGTATCTGCTCGGTCCTTTGAGGGAAGGAAAGAACCTTTTGCTATGCTGTTTTGCCAAGTTAAACTCCCCTATGTACAAAAAGTATAACTTAAACATTTCACATCCACCCAAATATTTTAATTTGAACCAATACAATAAATCATGTGTTACTGTATTTTTAAAGGTACAGAATGCCCTGTGATTGCTTGTTCTGTATTTATTTTCAGGCATTTCTTACAGGTAAGAGCTCTTAACAAAAATATTTTAAGATACTTGACACTTAATAGTCAGCAAAATTATAGTAGTTACATTTATTGTAATGTAATGTGAGAAAGCATCATCTTGCTTACAGAAGTATTTTTGTAGGAATAAATATTACTAGAAAACAGTAATTTACTTTTGTATCTAATCTTTATTTATTTGTGATTCCTCCCAGCTTCCTCCTCCTTTGTATCACTTTGCTTTTTCTGCCTGTTGATAGTTGAGTAAAACATTCTGAAGTGCTGAATTACTCTTCAAATACAAGAATATTGAGAAAAATCTTTCATAAGGGAAGGAATGTTTCTTTTCATTCGTTCTTTCTTTCATGTGATACAATAGATTTTAGAATTTTTCGTCAATTGAGTGTGAACTGAAGATTTAGGAATAGGTTGTTCTCATATTGTTCTAACTTCCTTTTTCTCTTTTTGGGTTGCATACAATGTTTCGGATGCTAAAAATAAACATGACTCTTTTGCATAATTATCCCAGAATCTGTCATTTAGTTTAAAAATTCTAAATTCCTTCAGTTAGGATTTGTGCCCTAATTGAAAACTGGGGAGAAGAAACAAAGAAAAAGCTGTGGAGATTTCCCTGGCTTTTTTTTTTTTTTTTTTGTGAGTGAGAAGGAATAAGATATGATATACTTTCTTTGTTTTGAATGGAAATAAACAGAAATAAAATTAAATTTAGTGATTTCAGTTGTTCTTGTTTCATAAAAATGTTTATTATTATTTTATACTTCTGCTTTAAAAGAATTTTGATTCTTTTATAGGAAAAGGATATTATAGGATGGAGAGAGGGGAGGGTGAGAGAGAAGAGAATGAAAGGAGAGTGAGAAGGAAGAATGAGAAAGGGAGAAGAGCAAGAGAGAAGAAGAGATAGGGAGAGAAGATGGAGATAAGATGGAGGGGGTAGAAAGAGAGAGGAGAGAGGAAGGAAAAAGGAAAGGAGAGGGGACGAGAGAGGAGAGGAGAAGGGAAGGGAAGGGAAAAGGGAAGGGAAGGGAAAAGGGAAGGGAAGGGAAGGGAA
>NW_009648545.1:0-56463 GCF_000708025.1 Charadrius vociferus | reverse complement strand
AAGGGAAGGGAAGGGAAGGGAAGGGAAGGGAAGGGAAGAGAAGGGAAGGGAAGGGAAGGGAAGGGAAGGGAGGGAAGGGGTGAAAAAGGGAAAGCAAAGAAAGGAAAGAAAAGATGAAAGAATGAAAATAAGAGAGGAAAGAAAGAGAAAGAAGAGGAAATAAATACACAGAAAGAAAAGAGAGAAGACAATGAAAAGTAAGAGAAAAAGCAGAAAGGAAAGAACAGAAAATGAGAGAAGGGAGAGGAGGAGAGGAGAATTGAGGGAGAGACAGAAGATAAGGAAAGAGGAAAAGAGGAAAGAAAAACAAAGACAAATGAAAAGCAGGAGAGAGAAGAGGAGAGGAAGAAAAGAAAAAGCAAAAGAGAAAAAATTAAGAAAAAAGGGAAGAGAAGAGAGAGAAGGAAAAGAAAGAGAAAAGAAAGAACAGAAGAAAAGGACACAGAAAGGAAAATGAGAGAAAAGAAAGAATAACAAGGAAACAAGTCCAAGCAAATCCACTGTTGTTGAGGGATCTGTAACTGAATGCTGTTAGCAGCAAAGTTAAAATTTTCAACTGACGGGAAGAGTATGTGTGTGTTACTGGTATGTGGTAAGCAAGATCCTTGAAATTACTTTCCATCAAGTAAAAACTGTAAAATCCTGATATTAAATGATTCAACTATGGTGGTTTCAGCATTGCCCTTAAATGAATAGATACATTCTTTCCAGGTAAAAATTTCCATAGGATTTGTAATAAGCATTAAAAACTTTCTTACTGATTTGGAAAATTGATTACTTAGGCAGATGGACGGTATGGCTGAAATGGAACAATGTAACAAACTCCAGCAGACCAGCATGTTGGCATGTGTCAATTTTCAGGAATGGGCAAAGTTAATAGAACACTTTAATTAGGATAACTCAAGCTTAATAAGATTTTTGCTAGTCAGAGTAAAGAAAGAAAAATAAGTCACTTTTAAGTTCAGCATAGTAATTTGCTTTAATGCTGTCCTTTCTATCAAGGAGAAATATTATTTAATAAAGTAGTCTTCTATTACAGTCTGGTAGCTCAACATTGAGTAACATATTCAAGATTTAAAGATTTCTGAAGTGAATAAAGAAATCCATAATTTTCATAAAATATAAGCAATAGTTTTAAATTGCACAGTAGTTAGTGAACTTTGCTTAGCAGTACTTGTTGATTATTTCCTTTAAATGGTTAAATATTGACACAATTTAAGTCTTTTCTCTGCAATATGCTTATCTTAAAATATAATTCCAATAGGTGTTAACAGTGTGTTGTGTTTTGCGTCTTGTGTTTTCATACTGGGTGAAGGTCGAAGGATATGCCTGTACATAAGCACGTATTCTAATTTTATAAATTTATTTGCAATTGGTTTTATGGCAGTGATTAGAAAACGCCATTGATATCACGTGAGAGAGCAGGGACATGACATTAGGGTCGAGTGGAAGAACGTGTTGGGGTGTGGGGCTCTGTTGAGCTTGGTAATTCTGCCTTCCCCCAGCAGGGTGGTACCTCCGCCTCTCCTCCCCTCCTCTGTGTCTTCTTGTGCAAGATGTAGCAACCCAAGGGGCTACAGCTCAGGCGAGCCAGCTGCATCTGGCATGTAGGTTCGGGAGCGGCTGGAAGGAACACATTGCGTTACTGACAAAGGGTGAAATACAGACTCTGAGGAGTCTGAAATGCGAACCAGTTGTGTCAGTCTGAGGCCATCCTTCTCCAGTTACTGTAAACTAGTATTGAAGCAGAAAGAATCCCACTCTCATCCGAGCTGCTTTTCCTGTTCTGGGCTGCCCGCCTCCCTGGGTGCTGGCACAAACATTCAAATGGTTGTTCAGGAAAATAACCAAGATTTAAAGGAGAAAAATGAAAGGGTGCAGGGCAAGGGGCAAAGTGGTGGGAACATGCGGTCTACCTTAGAGAGAAGTTAGGTTGCTGCATTGAGTGGCAGAGCTGGCTGAAAATGAGATAAGGCCGGTATTAATCTTGGTGCAAAGCACGTTGGTGAAAGCAGAAACTGCTCCATTGCCTTACATACAGGTACACGGATGCACTATCACTGGCATAACTGCAGGGGGGTGTCTTGTCACTGACACAGCTGCTGTAACAAAAGCCCCTGCTCTGGATGATAAGAAAGGCTGGAGATTCTTCTAATCAATCAGGGGAGCAGTGTGGCTGGAAGCTGTGACTGCATTGTGATTATGTTCCTGGTATAGCATGATAAAGTAGGAGTCCTACTTAGCCTTCTGAACTAGACAAGGCCCACAGTGGTTTTCTGGCAACAGTTTGTTCTGCCTTCTTTTCCCTTTTTCACTGTGTAACAGAGTTGATGAAGCTGCCATCAGATGCTGCATTGGCTTCCTCTGCGAGGGGTGCAGCAGCTCAGAAGTCCTGTTGTTCTTTTGCCGTACATTTTGCCACTGTGTTTCTGATCTCCAGCAGAGACAGCTAAGCAGAGACCTAGAAGTTGCAGTGCTTTCCAGGCTTCTTCTTCAGGAAAATCTTCTGGGAGCTCCTGCTTCAGGAAACTTTGGTGACTTGCTGCTGCAGGTCAGGGCCAGCCTGTGGAGGCATTTGCTTCTGTCAGCTCTTACAGACAGCTTTTGTTGGCTGCTTGCTGGTTGTGGACTACCTGTGTGTTTTGTCTTCAGCTGACTGTTGATCAAGCAGTGTTAAGCACCTGTTTAATGAACTGATAGGCAGCAGTGCAGCTCCTAGAGCCCAGGAAACAGAGGAAACTAAGAGACCTAGCAGTTATCACAGCAGTTAGTACAAGAGTGGCACAAGGGCGTGCATAAAATTAGCTCAGGACAATGTGGGACTGCTTAGGACTGTGCAGCAATGGTTCTGGTGTGCTGTAGAACATGGTAACCAGCAACTGTTCCTAGCACACCAGAGAGGACTCCAGGCCTTGGGCTACACTCCTGGGTCTAGGACTCACACTAGGGATGACTGTGGCCTCACCCTTGGGAAGTGCACTCCGGTCAAGGTGCTGATTTGCCAAGTGAAAGAGCTCTGGGAGGAGATGAGTAGACTGTGCAGCATGAGAGAGGCAAACAGGAGATCAACAGGATCTTTGCAGGGGCAAGAACCTCTGCGATGTGAAGTAGAGACTATATTCAAATGAGCTATGGATGGAGACCTCTAAGATTGACATGTTGGAAATTTATGACTTCTGGCAATAGGAGGAAGATTCTCTGCCTGCAGAGAAGGATAGGTGTAGTGCCCTGGAAGTTGATGAGCAAGATTGTCAGGGGAAACATCAGAGCCAGCTGAGGCTCAACCAAATGTGTATACGAAGAAGAAAAGGAGGATGACAGTTATTTGAGACCATATCCTGATAGACAGAGGCACCCATCTGCCAACCTGGTGTACTTGCTGTAGCTGGAGGTTTACTTTTTGTCGGGTACCTGAATCACAGATGCTGCAGATGGATGTATCTGAGGCTTGTCTAGCCCTCAGACTTCACCCCTTGCTATTCATCCATGTGGCCACCATGATACTGCTGCAGTGAGCCCTAATATATAAAAAAATACTACAGAGACCTGGGGGCAAGGGTGAAGGGCACAAATGCCCAGGTGGTGTTCTCAATCCTGCCGGTGAAGTGGAAATCCTCAGGTGGCAGAGGACACATCCCACAAGTCAATGTGTAGCTTCATGGCTGACGTCACAGACAGAGCCACGGTACCCTCTTTGAGGAATACAGACTCCTGAACAGGGACAGGATCCATGAGATGGAGTGTGGCAAGGGCATTTTTGCTGACAGTCTCAGTAACCTTTTCTGGAGCACTTTGAGGTAGCTTCTTAAGGGGAGGTTTGCTGTAATTTGAAGAGAAGTGAAGGCATGGGTAACATTGAGGAAGTGTCTGGGGAACAACGTGATTGGGTTAACCTTGTAGTTTCTTTATGCAGGCAGTATGACTGGGGTGTCTCTTTCAAGCATCTGTACAAAAATGCACAGAGCATGGGAAACAAGCAGGAGGACTTGCAAGTCTGTGCGCACTTGCAGAGCTTCTTGGGGTTACAAAAACATGGTGGGATAGTTCACACAATGGAGTGCTGCCATGGATAGATGGATGGACACAGGCTGGTAAAGAGGGGCAGTGTATGCACAGTAGAGGCAGGAGTGCACAGTGCTTTGCCTTGGAATGGGTACTGAGCCTGTCGAGCACTTAAGAGAGAGATCAGAGGGCAGAACAACACGAGTAATGTTGTGGTAGGCATCTGCTGCAGACATGTCACAGAATCACAGAATGGTTAGGGTTGGAAGGGACCTCTGGAGATCATCTAGTCCAACCCCCCTGCCAGAGCAGGGTCACCTACAGCAGGTTTCACAGGACGGCATCCAGGCGGGTTTTGAATGTCTCCAGAGTGGGAGACTCCACAACCTCTCTGGGCAGCCTGTGCCAGTGCTCCACTACCCTCAAAGTAAAGAAGTTCCTCCTCATGTTAAGATGGAACTTCCTATGTTCAAGTTTGTGCCTGTTACCTCTTGTCCTATCACTGGGCACCACTGAAAAAAGACTATTCCCATCCACCTTGCACCCTCCCTTTAAGTATTTGTAAGCATTAATAAGATCCCCCCTCAATCTTCTTTTCTCTAGACTAAAGAGACCCAAGTCCCTCAGCCTTTCCTCACATGACAGATCTTCTAATCCCCTAATCATCTTTGTAGCCCTTTGCTGGACCCTATCCTGCAGTTCCCTGTCTTTCTTGAACTGGGGAGCCCAGAACTGGACACAGTATTGCAGATGCGGCCTCACCAGGGAAGAGTAGAGGGGGAGGATGACTTCCCTCGACCTGCTGGCCAAGAAGAAGTAGACGAGGCCTTTAAGTAAATGCTGGGGGCCTTGCAATTATTGCAGGCCATAGTAGTCATGGGGGATGCAAGCAAGCCAGGACATTCCTGAAAGTCAATTATTTTATGCAGGTGATTGATGACCCGGCTAGGGGACATGCTGTCATGGACTTCTTACACATGAACAAGGCAGAACTGATTGAAGGTTTGAAGGTTGCTGACCACCTTGGCTGTGATTGATCATCAGACTATGGAGAAAAGGGCCCAGAAAAGCAGTTTTATCTTCCTTGGTGAATGAGAATGGCCCATTACAATGCACAGAAAGTCAAATAAGTGTGGCAGAAAGCCAATATGAATGAGCAAGGGCAAATCGTACCTGACCAGCCTCTTCACCGTCTGTGGTCAGATGGCTGGTTCAGTTCATAACAGGAGAGCAGTGGATGTTGTGTACATTGACTTTAGCAAGACCTTTGGCATCATCTCCCATAGTACCTTCACAGTCAAATTGGTGAGATAGGAACTCAGTAAGTGGACAATAAGGTGGATGGAAATTTGCCCGGACTGCAGGATGCAAAGCATTTCGGTCAAAGGTGTTAGCTCCAGTTGATGACCAGTTACTAAGTGGTGTTGCTCAGGCATTGATACTGACGCTGTTATTGTTTAATGTTGCTATTAAACACCTGGAGAATGGGAGATTCATTCAGCAAGTTTGGAGGGAGTGGGAGCAAATGGAGGGAGTGGTTGGTACACTGGTTGGTTGCTGTTCAGAGGGATCGAGACAGCAGAGAATTGCGCTAGCAGGAGCCTCATGAAATTCAACAAAGGCAAGAGCAAACTCCTTCATCGGGGATATAGTAACCCATGCAGCAGTACAGGTTGGGGGCTAACTGGCTAGAAATCAGCTTTGCAGAAAATGACCTGTGAGTCCTGGTGGTTAACAAGCCAGGTGTTAGTCCAGCAATGTGCCCTTGTAGCAAAGAAGGCCAAGCTCATATTGGGCTATGTTAGCAGGAGTGTGGCCAGCAGGTCAAGTGAAGTGATCCTTCCCCTCTGTTCAGCACTTGTGAGACCGTACGTAGAGTACCATGTCCAGTTTTGGGCCCCCTAGTACAGGAAAGAGATTGATATACCAGAGTGAAGTGGAGGTTCACCAAGATAGCTGGAGGCATAGGATGTGTGAGGAGAGGCTGAGAGAGCTGGGCGGGTTCACACAGGAGAAGAGAAGGCTCAGGGGAATCCCATGGCAGTCCACAACTCACTAATGGGAGGGTGTAGAGAAAACAGAGCCAGGCTTTTCTTGGAGGTTGCACAATGACAGCATGAGAAGCAAAGAATGAGAGGCAACAGACACAAATTGGAACATGGAAAATTCTGATTTGATACTAAGAAAAATATTTTCCCAGTGAGAGCAGTTAAGCACAGGAGGAGGTTGTCCAGAGAGCCCTTGAAGTCTCCATACTTGGAGATTGCACAAAACTTGACTGGACAAGCCCCAGATCCAAGTGGTCCTGCTTTGATCGGGAGCTTGGATGAGATGACTTCTGGAAGTTCCTTCCAATGCAAATTAGGCTATGATTATATGAGTGTGTGAACCTTGGTGGAGCTGAATGTTCTTAAAAATAGCTGTAACGTTGTTTTTTGTCGTTTTTTTTTTTTTTGGGGGGGGGGTGGTATTATTTTGGGTTTGGTTTCGGGGGGGGGAATATTTTTTATTTTGCTTTTGACTAACCAGTTATATCTCAATAACACACACAAGATAGTCTTAAAGCACTACAGAGAAAGTTGTGGAGACCAGCCAGTTAAAAAGCCAAATTAAACAAGAGAACTTGGGATAACATCGTAGAGGTCCCTTGTGTAGGATGATTACATTTTAGAGGCCAAAAGGCATTCAGTGATTACTGACTATGTCTTGTTCAGCGTAGTCACTTTATTTTCAACCTTAATTTTTTTTTGAAGAGTAAGCTTTACCCAATTTGAAGCCAAGAATATTTGGAAGGGTGGGGTGTTTTTTTCATTTTATACATTGCACGTTTTGTGGCAATGTTTTCCTTTGGTTTAGTACATTTTTGATTGTAGCACAGTCATTACTTCATTTTTCTAAACATATGTATTTAAAACCCACAAGAGCCTGTGAAATCTGATACTAAAATAAGACATCGTATATATCAAAACCATGGTTTCTTTAAGAAAGCCATTTTTTAACCTCTACTACATAGTTCCTTTCATGTGGCAGGAATTCATTTTTTTCCTTTCTTTATAACTTTGTCCTTCATTGATATTAGAGTAGAAAAAGAAAAATGTACCACTGCTTTTTAATGAAATCAGTTAAAAACTATTAAAAGGTAATATTTCAGTAGAAGAGAAAGGAAAAAAAGTATATTCTTGAACAGGAAGTAGCTGTCAGAGAGAACTGTATTATCTGACCAGTATAAGAATTTGTTACACAAAGAAATCAAATACTTTCTTTCAAGTGATGTTGAATAAGGAGGGAGTTCTCAGAGGACACCTTAGCTGTCGTGACCATCTCTGATGCATGCTGATTTCTTGTTCTTTTAGGATAATTTTCTTTCTGAAACGTTTTCCTTTTAGGATTGTTTCAAAAGGTACTCTTTAATTCTTTGCCTGTATCTTTCAAAAAACACATCCAAAATGTCTTTTTTTTGTTGTTGCTAGCATTGTTTTTTTTTCTTGTATTATTTGTACAACATCTAATGAAATGGGAGGGATTCAAAGTACAGTGATGCATTTACTATATATCCTTTCTTTGGGATTTTTCTTCACAAAGAGGAAAAACCTGAGGTTTTCCCAGGTGTTACAGAACACAGAAAAGTGTAAACATTCTCTATAAAACTTGTATTCTCATTTCCTTTCTGGTCAAGGAATGCTTGTTGCCATATGTGAATATCATTTAAAGAGGTGTCATGGTGTTTCAAGCATACGTTTCAGAACATTAAAGATATTCAGGGAGACCTACTCAGAGGCATGGCTGACAAAGGGCAAGGGTAATCAGCAAAAATAATGGGTAGGGATATTTAAATTTCAGGAAAGCATGGTCGTGTATTTCTGTTTGCAGTGTATAATGTGGCATTAGTATGATATGTTTGTGGGCTTTTTATATTTTCTACTCAAATTTACCTGCTATACTGCTAGCATCTTGTTTTCAAATACATTATAAACCTGGTGTAAATTTGTATCTCCATAGGAATTTTTTCCTTCAAAAACATTTTTTTGAAGAAAAAATATTTTCTATGGAAAATCCATGCCAATAACTCTGTAAAATTCTATTCAGGAACACCTTTAAATTTTACAAAAGTTCTGGAACTTTTGTATGTAAAGGCTTTATTGAGAGAGAAAATGGTTAAAAAAAGAAAAGAAAAAGCCTCACACTCAGGAGTACTGAGATCTGTGATGAAGTTTTGTTCCCGGGGCTTTTAATTTTATTGTTTTAGACAAGTCATAATGAAAGTCTGGTTTCACCACAGATTAAATTTTTTTTTTTTCTTTTTTTTTTTTTTTTCTGGAACATTACTGTGGCTATTGTCACCAGATTTGACACCATCAGAAGTTTTCCCAGGCTGCCAGCACCAGGAGATACAATATGTTTTGTTCTAGGTATCAGAAAGATTCATTATCAGTGTTGTAGGGTACCAGAACTTCATATACCCTGGCCTCAGACCACAGAGTGTTCTAAAGGTAAGGGTGGAAATGCTGAACTTGATTGAAACGTCTGTCAAAGGCCACTGTACAGAGCAGAGGGCAGATGTGATGTGTTTTCAGTAGTCTTTACCTCTCAGGACAAAAAGAAAGATCAGATATACCATAATGCTGCAATACAACTAAGAGGTGAAAAAACCTAAGTCTATGCCATTGTTCGCAAAAGTGAGCCAAACTCTTAGCTACTGAGAGAGAATTAGAATAAAAAATGATGGGTAGTCATGCATGTGAACTTTGCTTTACTAAGAAAGCTAAGGATCATTTTAGATTGTGTGGTCACCTGTGACTGACTGTGGGTGAATGCAACCAGTCTGCCAAACTCTTAAACAAAGGAAAAAACCAACCTTTTCTTGACAGCATCCCGTCTTTTTGTTATGTCGCTGTCACTAGCAGTTTTGTTCACTTGTCCACCTTGGTTTTTACATGACAGCATACAGCTAGTGGTTTATTACGTTTGTGCTTTATCATCTGTGCCAATGTTGCGTTATCACTGAGCACAATGGCTGTATGTAGATGTACAAAAGGCCCAGAGGAAGGGTGGTTGGTTCATGTAGGGGGATCCTAGAAATGGTAGAAATAGGTCTTAAGGGTAGTGGCATAATCTCCAGTATTTGCTTATCAGGTATATCCTTTCAGAGAAGACTCGAATAATCTTCGTGTGTCTCTCTGGGTGGCTGCTTGCCACTCCTCCAAGGAGAGACAGTTGTTTAATGCTTCAGACAGTCTGATAATAGGTAGAGGACACCTGTTAGTTCTGTGAAAGCAGCTTCAGTTCTGACTCCTTCCCCGATTCCAGGTTTGGTGAATTCAAAATGTAAAACCAGTCTTGGTGAGTTTGTAAATGAGATTTCCTGCTAAAGAATGCAAAAAATGATATCTGGCTTGAATTTAGTATCCATGTTGAATTTCTCTCCAGTATTGCTCCAGATTATTTCATATTTGAAATAGAATGAAAAGATGCAGTTTCTTAGTGATATATCTGACACTTCAGTCAACTGTGTTTCCAGCTGCTTGTGACTCACAAGCTACAAAGGGCAAGGTTCAAGTTAATCACTTTAGATATTTGGGACTCACTACTTTGGTTAACTTCAGTGAAAGCTGATAGGTAAGTTCTGCTAGTTTGTGAGACAGATGCAAGGTATCTATGACAGATGTGTTATGTTTCAGCATGTCTGTACTGGTCCTTGTTTTTTCTGTCATACTAATAATATTCTTGCCTCCATCTTCATCTGGTTTAGAAAAACAAGAAATCTATATGAAGCTTGAGCATGAAATGATGTCAGTAGTATATATAATGGATCTTATTCCCTGTCATCTTCTGGGATTTATTTGCAGTCTGTAAGATTACGGTCAAATCAGCTGTACAAGTCTGTCTTGTTGCCTGATAGCTGTGAGCTTTCTGGCTTACTTGCTCTGCTCAAGAATAGTAGCTGTGTTTGTGATGTTTGAAGGCTAAAAGTCAGGTGCCACATGTGAAGCATAAGTAGGACCAGACATGTAAAAGTCTTTTTTAGGGTGCTGCCCAAATGAGAACAAAACTGATGTTAATTTTGGCCAGCATGGATAAAACTTATTAAAAATAAACTTAAAAAAAAAAAACCAAACTCATTCAAGAAATTTATTTTAATCCTTTGAAATACATTTAAAGATCCAATTGGGAGAGCTTATATTAGGAATAAACCTTAAGTGTAATTTATTCAAACTGTATAAATAGTATTCTACCTGTATGCACTTCAGTTTCTATAAAACTTCAACAAACTACCGTTTAGGGCTTATGACTTTATTTATTATTTAAGTGGTTGAGACTTCAGAACATAAATAGTTTTGACAGTCACGCCAATTGTAAGTATCAAAAGTGTTTTCTGTAGTTCTCATTAGTAGTCCCTTTAAAAGCCAATTGGAAGTTCAAAAAGTAAAATGCTTTTTTCTTGTTCCAATTTATAAATAAAAACTTTGTGTGAGAGGCTGAGATCTACCAGCTCTACAGTTTCACTAATCTTTACATAAAAATAGTAGATGGTTCCCTAGCTGCCTACTACCCACATACTAAAAGATTAAGTTTTTATTGTTTAATAAATTAGGTCGGATAAGTAATATTTTGAAAAGTCTCCCTTTTTTCCTTTTCTATCCAACACATCTAATGTATTTTCATTCAGCATTTAAAAGCCAATCTTTCCATTTTCTTTCCAAGAATGACTTAACACAAATAAGTACACTTGTAATGGTTTAGTAAATACGATGTCATTGCTATTTTAACCTCAGAAAATACAACTTAGGTTAATTTTTGTAAGTTAAGTTAGATGACTGTTGAATGCATTTATAGTCTCGCGATTAGCAAAAAGTAGTATTACATTAAAGCTCTATTTATTTGCTGATTGGGGTATTTTAATAATTTCAAGCAATGAACGAATTAACCTTGCAATTGGAAAATAAATGGAAAAAATTCCAAAGCAAGATTTAAATTGATTGTTCAAATAAGGTTTTCTGTTTGATAATTTAAATTGGTTTAGTTTGGATTAATGTGTTCAGTTCATGATTTTGCTGTCTATTGAAAGAAGGATAGCTCTGAATGAAGTTTTACCTGGAACACATAGGCTGTATTTAACATTGGATGAGAAAGCAGCTATACTGCTTGCTGTCTTCCTGTTTAGGGATCTACCAAATAACCAGGGGAGACAATGGAGACTTCATCATCGTGTGATTTGATTTGTTTAGACTAACTTGAAGCTTTTATTGCTGAAAAGTTTGTGTATGGTTGGCAGGAAACCTTGCTCTCGTCAGCATTGTTTTCAGCCACTTACTCTGTGCTCTCTCCTTCCCTCTGTGCCAAGGGAAGGATGCTGTGCCTGTACCATTTGAGTACAGTAAAATGTCTGGAGTATTTTGTCAGTCTTCTGTTCACTGGACCTCTCCTGGTTCTTCCTCCTGAACCCAGGCTGGAAGATCTCGCCTCAGCCCAGCACTGCCAGCTCAGCCAAGCACGGCTGTCAGGGGAGAGTGGATCTGGAGTGGTCAGAGGCAGTTTGTCTGTCTTCTTAACTCTTTTTGTCTTGGTACTGCTGCTTAAGTTCCTGGTATTCTTCTGTCACTCCCAACCTAGGTCATGGCTGCAATCTTGTAAGGCAAGTTCAGGCATTTTGCTGGCACATGATAGCAAGACCATGGGCACACGGCTCTTTGAATGTTGTGGGAAAACTTCTTTGGCTTCATCACACTGAGCATCCAGCACTGCGTGCATTGCTCTATGAAACATGAAAGCAAGCAGTGCACATCTAGCCATCTAGTCAATTCTCCAGCATTTCTGGCTGCTGTATATGTTGGAAAAAGTATTCTTAGAGTATATGGTTAACCTCAAGCTTAAAGAAAATATTAATTTATTAAAGAGATAAAGAATCCTGGGATACAGTGCTGGACGCATGCTCAAAAGATCGTTCAATACAAATGCTAACACCAGGACAGGTTGCAAAATATAGAATCACAGAATCATAGAATTGGTTAGGTTCAAAAAGACCTTTAAGATTATCAAGTCCAACCGTTAGCCTAGCACTGCCAAGTCCACCACTAAACGATGCCAGTTAGCACCACATCTACACATCTTTTAAATACATCCAGGGATGCCAACTCCACCACTTCCCTGGGCAGCCTGTTCCAATGCTTGACAACTCTTCTGGTGAAGAAATTTTTCCTAATATCCAATCTAAACCTCCCCTGGTACAACACTAGGCCACCTCCTCTTGTTCTATTGCTTTTTACTTGGGAGAGGAGACCGACTCCCACCTCACTACAACGTCCTTTCAGGTAGTTGTAGGGAGTGATAAGGTCTCCCCTGAGCCTCCTTTTCTCCAGGCTAAACAATCCCAGTTCCCTCAGCCGCTCCTCCTAAGACTAGTTCTCTAGACCCATCACCGGCTTTGTTCCCCTTCTCTGAACATACTCCAGCACCTCAATGTCTTTGTTTTAGTGAGGAGCCCAAAACTGAACACTGTACTCAAGATGGGGCCTCACCAGTGCCGAGTTCAGGGGGACAATCACTTCCCTAGTCCTGCTGGCCACACCATTCCTGATACAAGCCAGGATGCAATTGATCTTTTTGGCCACCTGGGCACACTGCTGGCTCATATTCAGCCAGCTGTTGACCGGCACACCCATGTCCTTTTCTGCTGGGCAGCTTTCTAGCCACCCTTCCCCAAACCTGTAGCGCTGCATGGGGTTGTTGTGATCCAAGTGCAGGACCCGGCACTTGGCCTTGTTGAACCTCATACCATTGACTTCGGCCTATTGATCCAGCCTGTCCAGATCCCTCTGTAGAGCCTTCCTACCGTCAAGCACATCAATGCTCTCACCCAACTTGGTGTCGTCTGCAAACTTACTGAAGGCACACTTGATCCCCTCATCCAGATCAATGCTAAAGATACTAAACAGAACTGGGCCCAATATGGTATCAGCCAGAACTGGTGTGTATTTGATCTTCTGATGAAGATAATTTTACAAACTTCCCTGCTCTGTTCTGGTGTTGATTAAAACAACAACAGCTACATTTGCACCTTTAGACTATCTTTTTCTTCCCCCGGTGGCCATGAAGACCATTTATCTCCATTGACTTCCAACAGCTTTTTCCATTTCTCTGAAAAATTACAGTTATGCCTTCTTTTATCCTTCTGTTTTCTGGACCACACAAATGTTCCCTCACAAATGTTATTTTCTTTATCTGTTATCACTATTGTTCTTCTTTAGACTTTTTGCCTATATTTCTCTTTAAATAGGCCACGAATTTGACAGGTATACACTAATGCTGCAGGTAAGAGAATATTCACCTTGTATGTCTGTTGGCTGGCAGTCTGGTTGACACATACGGTTGCTGGTGCCATTACCTTCTGATCCATTTCACCTTGCTGGTGTCAGTCCTTTGGACTTGCCATGAAAATACGTATTATCTGGATTTGATCTCACATTCCATTGTATAGCACTTAGCATTTCCTTTGATTAAATTTCATGTTTCCTTTAAAGTCTGTCTCCAGTTCATCATGATAGTTCTGACTTTAGGTCCTTTCTTCCAGGGGGCTTGCGAACCCTCCCAAACTGGTGTAACTTACATGCATTATAAGCATATTTTATTCTGTGTGACTTTATATCAGGTCTAGAAATTAGTTCTGAAGCCTTTTGGTTTTGCTTGGTTTCCAGCAGTGAGTAAAAATTGTTGCTCCCTTGTGACTGTTTATGGATCTGTATAAAACAAGCAGATGATTTCAAACAAATAAATACTGATCACGTTTATGATAGCTAAGTGCTCCTCTTAAAGCAGTCATCATTCGATTTGGGAACATATCAGGAACCCTGGTAAGCTCTGGGAGGGGGCTGCAGGGCATGCAGGGGGGCTGTGGCTGAAACGCTGCCTGCTGCAGGACCCGAGATGCCTTGTCTGCATGGTGTCAGGAAACTTTCACTGTCTGCTACAATATATTGTCTTGACAGGTTGGCTTTAGTCAATTTATTTTCCATATTTAAAACATTTTTTTTTGCCAAGATATTTTTTTTTTTTGTCTTGGCAAGCAGTCTAGCAAAGACCATTAGAATTAAAAGTATAACCATAGTAGTTTTCAGGGTTTTTCTGACAAAACTGTGTGTTTGAGAAGTGTAAAATAGAAAAAATAAATAGTGTTTCTACTGGTGTTTTTAGATTTTTGTAGGGTTTTGGGGAGGGTGGAAGGGGAGAAAGTAACTGAAATCTGTACTTCCCCTACATGTTTTTGCAGAGCTTTGTGTGTAGACTGCGTAGTCCAGCATTTTTGGTTTAGATAACACGGGCTGCATGACCAGTAGAGGGAGCCCAGAATCACAAAATGTTGGAGATTTTAACTGGGGAAATTGGGGCGAGAAGCTTGCTTTGATAATGTACAGGAATTTTGTGATTATATTTAGAAGGATGCATTGATTACTACTAACTTATAGTGATTCTGGGGAAGAGCATTTATGAAATGTTGAAGTGCTTGATGTCTTTTAAATGATCAAATTGTATTAACAACTTTTATGTTGGAAGGCTAATGGGTAATTCTTTCTCTTTCATATGTTGCTGGTTGTTGTGACTTCATATCACCTTTACAGAAAGTAAGTAACTTCTCGTTTTTTTAAATCTTTTTGGAAGTGTGCGGGTGTGGGTATACTGCTTGTATGTATGTATATATGTATATGTATATAAAATAAACATACAAGCAGAAAATTATCAACGTTGAAGACATACTGCTACTAAGGGTGACTCTCGTGTATGAATGACTTTTAGAATACCACAGTGGTTTAAAGCAATCTCACCCAAAACATGATAAATAGTATGAAAGTTCTGCATCTGAAGGCTGTAAATGGTAAACATATTCTTCGCATGTAGACTATGGCAACAAAACTTGCAGCATATTGGTTTAAAATATGTTACAGCTCTAAAAATTTACATATATCAAGTTACAAAGTGGAATGTTCTTGTGTCCAGTTTGATTTAACTGAATCAAAGTTGCGCTGATTTGGAGCGTTTCGAGAACTTAGGTCAAACTGTGCCATTTTTGATATTCAAAGATACTCAGCCTTGTATTTGGCAGTCCTTCGCTGCAGTATTAATACATGCCGGCAGCTCTGAGCAGAACGAATATGTCCTCAGGCTGTAGGAGAATTTAGAAAGCGTACGATAAGTACTATGGATCCCTCAGAAACTGCTCTGCCATTCAGACATCAGTCTGCATCATGGGATCTTTGATTGCTGGCTTTTCTAACCGCAGTCCCATGTGTTGTGATAGCATGTATTGAAAACGCTTCCAGCATCCCTTGTGGGTAACATTTGGGAATTTTAATATCGTGTTTCAAGGATGCCTGTGCTGACAGAAGAATAGGCAAGTCATTGGTTAACATGGGTCAAAATAGCAGTGATAAAGGACACCACGGAATTTCAGTTTGAGCTTCTAGCTCAAAATAAATCCTGCCCCACAGTGTCCAGGTTATTATTTTGTTTGCAACTTAAGTTAAGTATGTGTGGTTTGTTTTGTGCTTGTTATAGACATACCCAAGTCCAATTTTCAAGAAGGGTGGATATGGCCTGTTGGTTGCCTGCCAAATTATTTAGGAATTGCAGATATCTGTATGAACACGCATAACAGTAGCTGAAGTACTTCTTGGCTCAGTAGCTGATACGGATTTCTTTGTAAGTTAGAGAGTAGTTTCTATTGTCCACTTGCCAGTTGGCTAGACTTTGAAGATTAAGATATCTGCTGTGAGCACAGTTGTGGTCATGAGATATTGCCAAATCCTCTATTTTGGGTTCATTCATCTTGTATCATTTTAATTGGTTAATGGTATCTAAAAATAAGTGTGGAGTCCAGAATATCTACATCGGAATAGGAGGATACAAATCGTGCATACATGCACACACAGTTTTGTCTCTTGTTGATATATTGAGTTTGTCTTCCACTTGCAGAGTCAGCAAGTTCTTTCTGTCTTGCAGAGAAAGTCTTAATCTGTGATAATGTTTCAGTAAAAAGATCCAAGACTGTGAGAGTCGGAATTGCTTCACGCTATGTGTGTTAACATATGGAAGAAATTATGCAACTAGAACTGTTCTATTAAATACTTCGTGTCTTTGCTTGTCAAACATTAATACAATAAGGGAAATGTATAAAGAGAAGTATCCTACTTATTCCAAAACTGTTTTAAGTAATTGTTAAACTCAGTGAAATCTCTTAATGTTTTCTGTGCTACTGCTAGCAGTATCGTTACATTTCTACCATATTTAGTTTTGTATTCTGGTATAGTATTATATCAAAACCAGATGTGGAATTAATTTTATTTGCACGGGGAAAAAAGAAACAACAAAAACTTGTCAGAATTTTCATATTGCATGGTTATATTTAGAATACTTATAAAATAGATATCTGTTAAATATCTGATGTGTTTATCAACAAGCAGCATTTTTACCTGTACTTTTTGATTTTGGATTTAGTAATGTGATACGGTAGGTGCCCAGTAGTAAATACTTTGTATTGGACAGGACTCCCTGTCTTGAGGACACTTTGTAGTTTAATTTTTTTACCGAAGAGAAATTACCACACTATCCATCTTGCCATTAAATTAATACATGTACAGTAAGGATGAATTCTGTTGTAACAGAGCCATGGAAATCAACAGAAAGCATCATCGTATGAAAAATTGTAATTTCAGTCCAGGTTTATTTATAAAAAAAGATCAGTCATGTAATTTTCAACAGAGATTGGATGTTGTGTTATAATATTGCATAAAGAACAGTAGTTTCTGATGAACTTTTGAAGCCCTGTTCCTGGTTTATAGCTGAGTGTATAATTAATCCTGAAATACTTAGCAACACACTTAATTTAATGCACCGGCATTGTTCCACTTAACCAAGTGGAATATATTTACGTGGCTAAAGATAAGTGTGCGTGCAGGCTAGGGACCCCAGGGAAGAAGCACAGTTTCAGATTCAGTCCCTGAGTACACCGTGTACATTAGTCAGTAAATGGGGACAAAGATGTGATAGTACATCTATAAATCTTGTACTTGAATTTTCAAATTAGAATGAAATAAACCAATTTATGACTACCTTCTTCCCTACCATTTCTTAGATCAACTTTTCAGAATAGTGTAAGTGTAACTAGGCTAGAAACATTTTCTTTCTTTTTGTGATATAAGCATGTATATATTACAAAGACATCTCTGTACAAGTACTCTTTTTTTCTTAATGTGTTGTGTTTCTTTTTAAATAGTCCCTTAACATGCTTTCCACAGTGGTATTACAATTACTACCTTGAGTAGGTCAATCTCTTAATCTCTAAAACAACTCTAATTAGAAAAGATAGTACTTCATAGAACATACAAATGTGTTTGTATTTATGTATAGTAATGCATGCTGACCATGTTAAGCCAGAAGAAGGCTTAACTATATATCACTTTTAATTTTAAATGTGTTCTTCCTGGGCTCTTTATTATTCTTTTGTTGCCTTTCATCCTATGGGATGCAGCTGCCCTTGAACTTGGTACTGTTTTGATCATTCATGTGCAACAGCCACATTGTCTGTAACATTTTAAAAATGAGGCTTCATGGTGTTATTTACGAAGTAATTTCACATAAATATTTGGACTTTGGTTCTCAGAATGTGGAGCTGGTTGCTGTATGAAGAAAAGCGTAATTATAATTCACAGACTTTTTGCCTCGAGCCTAGGGGACAGATGCATATGATTAAGTTTGAAACTGGCCTGTTATTGTAATGTAGATGTTTTCAGGGTTGAGAGAATTAAAAAAAAAAGGGGGGGGGGGGGGGGGGGAAAGCCAGGCAAGCATGAGTTTAAAAAAAAATAGACCAAGGGAGTAGTTTTACAAGAGGCACTCAATCTTGGACTGCACAATTTTATTTTTCAGTGGAACCTCTCCATTAGCTTGCCTGAATGCAATGCTTCATACTAACACTCGTGTAGGTGATGGAACATTCTTCAAAATCCCTGGGAAGTCAGGACTCTACGCTCTCAAAGTAAGTTTAAATTTTGTATATGGAAAGTGCATAGCACTATTAATCCATTTTATGAATGTCTCAATAGATATAAAGGTAAACAGATTAGATTCTTTGGAGAGGAAATGACCTGATAGTCCTTCTAACTGTTTTCAGATGTCTTTTAAAAGGATTTATAATGAAAGTAAACATTGAATATTTTATCCTAGAAAGTATATACATGTTCTTGAATTTGGCATGTGGTATAAAAACCATGTAGCTTAGCTAAAATGCTGCTTTTTTAGAGTTGTTCACAGAGAGGCCTTTGTTTTATGAGCAGTGAGCTCAAGAGGATCACTGACTTTCTCATTAAGTAATTGTATTAATGTTTGATTTTGGAATAGTGCAAAAATATTTGCAAGTAATAAAAATCAGCTTTTAATTTACAGGTTACATCATTTCTTTTGAGAAGGCATATAATTATAGTGATAAAATTTTGCCTTTATGCTATTTCTATTCCTTTTCCTCTTTATTTTTCTTTTTTGATATATATATGATGATTTCTGTGGGTGGAAATTTTTCTTACTGTACATGATCAAACTTAAAGGGTCTTCACAATAGGGGTGGAGGAATGTGAGGCAGAGGCGAGAAACAAGAAAGTAAGATTATATGTTTGGCAATGTAAACGTAGTCAATTAAAATTTTGGGCTGGGGGGAGGATCTTTGGGAATTTATGACAGACTTACTTGATGTAAGGGTTTAAAAAATATAAAATTACATAAATTTGCCTGCTCCTGATACCTAAAAATTCTGTATGAGATTGAACTAATAGCTTTCAGAAGCTCCATTTCCTAATTTACTAAGACAAATGCTGCTGTTGTTCTTTAAATCGGGAGATATTCTTGGCACAAATCCAGGTATTCACAATCACTCCCATGCTTGTGAGCTCCAGGTTGCTTCAGCTATTTGAATTCAGGAAACAGGCAAAGGCAGAAAAGAAACATTAAAGGATTTGTGTTTTGCTGCAGCGTTGTGGACACTCAACTGGAAAACTAGGATTTTTAACAGCCACACAAGTCTGTTTCTGTTAAAGTGAAAGAAAAGTGGAAGATCTTCCATTTTATTTGACTTTTTTCAAAAAAGAGTGTGTTATGACTTCACAAAATAGCTTTTTGGTTTTGCTTTGCAAGTTGTTTCATGAAGGTCTGTTTTTATGTCTTTCTCTGAAGTAACTCACAAGCATATTTTATTTTATTCTGTTTTTTGAAATGTAAGCATGAGAGTACACTGCAGTAATCTATTTTCGGAGATGCAGCAGGATCATGATTGATTTTTTCTTGTTAATTTTAGTTTTCTTTTTATTTTTTTAACTGTAGAAAGAAGAATCAACATGCCCTACTGACGGAACATTGGATTTAGGATGTGAATCAGAGTTAGATGGCACTGAGATGGCTGAGACAAACAATAATAATGGAGAAGAAAATGGTGGTAGGTGTTTTAATTTCAATATTAGAGGGCATATTTTGGGAAAAGAAAAAGTATTGTTTACTTAAGATTTTCATGGTGTGATTTCTAAACAGTATAAGTAATGTTTTGTACCCAGTGGAACTATTTTTCAGTGACTCCATCTCTTTTTGGCCTTATAAAAGAGTCAGGAACACCAAGTGCCTTTACTTGACTTAGATTTGTTAAGAGAAAATGAATAGTGCTGTTGGGTGTGTTTTGAGTAGGTAATTCTTTGGCTTACAGGTTTTTTGTTCTAGGCCCCAGAGCTAAAGAGTAATTTGCCTTACCAGGCTTCAGACTTGCAGTTGTCAGTTGGACATCTCACTGATTTGAGCGTGGGCATGTAGGGTTTGTCCCTCAGTAGGGTTCTGGACACAAGACAAAGGTTTGTGGGTTTTTTTTGTTTCAGGCAGAGATTCTTCTGGGAGCAATGTTGACATAAAGACATGTTGAAGTATCAAATGCTGTGTATTTTTTTTCTCTGAGGTAATGACAAACTGAAATATTGCAAGAACTTGAAAATGGCAACCTTAGGAATATTTTTTCTTTTTGAGAGATGATAATTGCTTATAAAGAAAACACAATTCTTCAGTCATCTGAAATTACTTGCAAGGGGTACAAATTGATATTCTTCATATTAAAACTACTCTCATGTGTAAAGTGAATGCTTTATCCAAAAATCAAGCTTCCCAGGACCGCTGAAATAAACCTTTCCTTGATCAGTTCTCTTCTGCTGCCCCCTCACAACCTGTCCCACTGCTGGACTGCAGCCTGCTGTTTTGGCTCACTTCCTATACGGTGAGAGGGTGTCCTGTTTACAACTAGGACATGAAAAGGCTCAACTCATGGTGTTGTTCTGCTGCAGACTTCCTTTTTGTTCTTGAGCAGCTTAATTCACTTCCATGCTGCACCTGTACAGGACTGATTCTGCTATTTCAGTATTGCTTGCTAGCAGCATTGAAAAATCACAAAATGCTCAGTGACAGGAGTGACAGAACTACCTGAGACAGGTTGTTGTGGATCTAGTGGTGAAGTTTTGGAGCTCAGTGGAAGAACAAAAGTCAAATGGGTCTGTTTCTTCATTTTCTTTGACATATTATAAGTTAACACACTCTGCATATACAGTGGTTTTATGCTTATGTAGTATATACTGCATGTATAAACGAACATATATATTTGTAGTTCTTCAACAATTCCTGTCTGATACTCAGACAATTTGTTGGTGTACACTTCCCTAAGTCGCAGGAAGAATACAGCAGCGAAAAGCAGTGTAAATACAGTCACAGATAGGAAAGCAA
The DNA here is from genome assembly GCF_000708025.1 of Charadrius vociferus. Taxonomy (NCBI): domain Eukaryota; kingdom Metazoa; phylum Chordata; class Aves; order Charadriiformes; family Charadriidae; genus Charadrius; species Charadrius vociferus. Next base: position 35,673 of record NW_009648545.1, on the reverse strand, counting down.
AAGCTGATGTTACTTGTTATAAACAAATAAAAATCATGGCAAAAACCTGGCAATTGTTTAGGAGTGGTAGGATGTAAATAAGGATGCCAGAATGCCAGAAGTAGAAAATTGCTGGGTTTTGACTGGGAGGAGGCTGCATACTATTTTCACAGTTTACAGTAATAAAAAAATTCTAGCACTTGTGGTGACATAAAAGAGCAGCTGCTAAAATTAAACATTTTCAAATATTTGGGGTAGAGCAGTAAATTACACCTAGATTGTTTTTAAAGCTGAGAAATTTCCCTCATGTTTCATCTTTAACAAATCTTGGAAAACTGCGATATATTTAGCTTTTCGAAAACAAGACATTCTAAATTTTTTTGATGTCATGCAGTGGATCTATTTAAAAAGAGTAAATGGGATGGCAATAGTGAGTCTCTGTCGCATACAGAAAGGCTGATGCTGGATGTGATCAATAAGGAATTGAAGACAGTATATCTTGTATTAGTCAGCGGATACAGAACATGGTTTTGTCAAACATGTTTGATAATAGCTTTTCTTGAGATTGAAAGTTTTGTTGTTAAAGATATCTATTGATATATATGTAGAATTCTGTAAATGATTTCATTTGCAGTATAGAATGCTTGGGTTAAAAACAGGACCATGCCTGAGAAATGCAGCCAGCTTTAAGTGGACTGAAAATTACAAATTATTAGATCTGCAAATGCGTAGGAATCACCATCCACAGTACGCATTTTTGCTGTTCTCTTGAGGATGTGATTTGACCACTCTTCATTCATTACCTCTGTCAATTCTTTTTGAAAAGTATAAAAACCTTCTTGATTAAATTTATTGATAATAAATAATAATGTTGAGACCTGTCTTGGTTGCCTTGTAAGTTATTACAGTTGAACAGCATGATTTTTTGTAGACTTTAAAGTGAAGAAAAAAGGTCACATTTGCACAGTAGAAATATATATTCAATAAATCAGTAAATGTGAAAAACATTTAAGGATCACAATAGAAAATGAATTGAACATGACTGAGATGCTTTTGCTAATTAGTCCAATGCAATTCTTGGACTATAATTCTGGTAGTACTGATTAAAGAATATAGGCATATTTTTTCCTTTGGGTATAGCACTAGTTAAACGATTATGAGTGTATCGCATTCATTATAGCTGTAAAAAAGAATTAAGAAAAATAGGGAAGGATTTAGAAAAGACATATAAGAACTCCTGAGTGAACAAATGCCTCCTTTGCTCTGGGAAATTTAATAGGCACAGTCTAGTTAGTTTATCAAAGATGAGGTTGTGACTTGATCTGTTTGTAAATATTTGAGAAAAGGCATTTCTAACGAAAATATTTCATCTAGTAGACCAAATCTAACATGATGTGTATCTATTAAACTTTTCACACTAAAGCTGGGATTTTTTTTTTCTTTCCAGGAAACTACTCTGTGGCGTAAAAATAACATTTCATTCAGTACAAAAAAAGGTTTATGAAATTCTCTGACTCGTGTTTTAGAAAAGGTCGATAGATATAATGTCTTCTTTCAGCCTTAGTATGTGTGATATATATGAGGATGGACATTGTTTGCACATTGTGTTCTTAATTGCCAAATTGACTGCATTTTTATTTGCTTTTGTTTCCACTGTGGTAGAAGCCAGAAGCCCCAGTTCTGACAGAGTGATCAGAAATTGTTTAGCAAGAGTTTAAAAAGTTCCACTTTAAAGTTAGCTGGAAGCAGAGGATGAAACCCTAAGCAACAGCATCAGTCCGTTTGTGGGCTTTTAGATGATAGTCTTCAGCTTTTGGAGTAAAAAATACCAGCTGACACTGAAACAGAGAAGAATCACATTATTCCCCAGCAGGCACATTTTTCCCAGTATAAACGCAGACTACTGAACAATTTTATTAGCATAATGATATAAAATTTCCTGACAGTTATAAACACATGACTTGGCGAAAGGTATTACTCCACATCAGTATTGCTAAACTGACAATTGGAATGGTCACACCTCAGGATTTTTCAGATGCTGTGGAGAAGTCTTTCTTTCCCCACCTTCTCCAAAGGCATATCTTGAAACTCTTTATGCTACAGTTGATTTTGTTTGGAATGGGATTTCTATAGAAGCAATCTAGCAGTCTCATATCTTTTTATAAATTCCATTTCCCTCAAATACAGGGGCAGCATGTAAAGATGCAGTCGGTAAAAGAATTAAAATCCCAATTACTGTTGCCTGGGAAAATGAAGACTATAATATCCTTTGGCCCATCAATAGGATGTTCTGTTCTCAAAAAGCATTTGTCCCTAGGGTTTCTGAAGCCAGGGCTAATCCGTCAGCCATGGAGCGCAGTTGATTAAAAATTGTCTTCACGCAAGCCAATGGAATGCACAATGATGTAACTGTGGAGGAGGTAGCAATTCCTACTGTAGCATGACTTCCCTCCCCAACCCAACCCAAACATAGGTTCTGTTTGCCCAAGTATGAGCAACATATGTCTCCTCTTGAGACACTTTGGTTTTCAGCACTTCCTAAAACTGTAAGTTCTTCAATGGTGACCATGAAACGGCAGAATTAATTTCTTAGGCAGTTTTCTTAGAGATAGTAGATGAAATGATGTACAATAGAGGATCAGATTCATGCTGAACCCTGAAATTTTGTCCTTGTAACTACTGTGCTCTTGAACACCTTGTACTTTTTGGACTACAAAGCCACTAAGATAACTTCTGTAGTGAGGAATGAATATTCACCATTGTTTGAAACCCGAGTCCAGATTTAGATGTTCAGTTCCTTTCCGGGAATGGAATTTCTGGCAATTCAGGGAAACCTGTTATCCTCAGCATTTTGTCTCTTGGAAATAATATTGGATGATTCTGCTGAATATGTCCGTTGCACATGGCAACATCTGGGTGGAGGACAGGCTTTTCTGAAAGCAGAAGGATGGTAACGGAATAGCAGCTTGAATGTACAGAATTTTGGATGACACATCAGGAAGAGCCAGTTTTTCACTTTTTTCTTGTTTTGCTGAGTTTCTTTTTTAATCTCCCCGCAAGTAGCTATAAAATATAAATACTGCACTCAGGATCGAGTTTTACTTCTGTTTGTTTCATTGCTACTGGAGGGGAGTCATAAGAATGAGAGAAGATGCTGTGGAGCTTGAGGGAGAGATTTTTCTCATCTGCTTTTTTTTGCTGTACAGTAGAGTTAATGAGGCCTAAGAAATCGGTGGCTTAGTGATGACAGGCTGTATATTTTTAGTGGAAAATGTTGACTTCCTTTGGAGTAAGGATTCACAGTTTTCAAATCTTTGTGAAATGTTTGGGCTCAAAAGCATGCGGATAATATAATGTGATTCAGTGCTAGCTACCAAGCCGATGTGGTATTTGATGTCTTTTTCCAAAAAATACTATTCAATACTACTTATCATTTCACAGTGATAGTATTGCTTTTCAAAAAGTATATTACAGTCACAGTAGTGCCCTTGATATATGCATCTGCTTTTGCTTGCATTGGCATACTTGTACAATTAACTAACTCCCAAAATGGTTTTCATTTTCAAGAGCTGATGGCAACAGTTGAATTCTGAATTGTTCAGATTTTGTGAGTTGGGCTCTAGAGATCAAAGAGGGATGGAGGTGAATTACTTGATACGTCTGTGTTGGCAAAGCATGACCATTTATGTCAATACAAGTATAGATCTGTGTCACCCAAAGAAAATATTGAATTTTATGGATATTTTAGAGCGGGATTTTGTGTGTATGTTTTCCTAAGGGAGTTCTCTGTGAAGTTTCATATCTCCAGAGTGTGTGCATACATTTTATGCTTGAGGTAGACTCTACTCTTTAGCATATGGTAGCAATATTAATTTGCGTTTTGTAATGTGGCCATTAGTAAACAATCCTTCTCATCTGCTGTGGTTTCTGTAACAAAGAAGGAAGTGCACTGCTGTTGATTTTACTGGTTTGATTTTAAATCAGTATGGTCTGTCTGAAATCGGAATTAATTGTGCTGTTTATTTTGGGAAAATAAGTCCCATAAAGCACTCCAGGAATTTTTCTGTCCATCTAGTTACATAAATCTGTTTATAATTATTCCTCATAACTTTCAGTGGCAGTAAGACAGAATCATTTTAAGTTGTATACCTATAAAAATTGTTTCTTTGAAGAAACACGTCTTCTAATATGTTTTATATAGGTGTCATATTTCTCGGTCGGAGAAGGGAAAAGGTAATAAAAAATTACAGGCATAGGCTGTAAATTTTGAAATTAAAAGATAGCATTGCTGATTTTTGTAGATGATAGCCTTTCATAATAATTAACAAAACTGGCCTTGGAGAAATGGAAGAGAGGAAGTTATTTTAAATGAAGGTTGTCGAGAACATTTTTAACATGCTCTTTTTGCTAAGTAATTCTAATTCTATCATTCATGTTAACACTCTCTGAACACTCACTGAGGAGGTCTTATCTTCAGAAACCCAGCTGCTCTTCCAGCTCATAACCTAACAGTTTATGGCTTAATAGTTGCTTTTTGCTTTATTCCTTCAGTCAGTTCTGGCCCTTGAAGAAGCTGATTTAAAGAATGGAGCCTAATTATTCTCCACTAAATGGAAATGCCTCCTGTAGGCTTAAAAAGGCTCTTGTTCTCTTCTTCTACGGTAGCAATAATGGTGAATCCTCTTTATTTGCTACCCAAATATTTTTCCTTCATCTGTTGCATTCTTTCAGGGTTCTTTTTTTCTCCCCAGCATCCAGTTTATTTTTAGCATTCTTTCCTGATAAAGCTTTTCAAGCGAACATGGATCTGATGATATTCATGCAACTTCAGTGCTTATGGACAAAGTAGTTGCAGCTTTCCAAAGTTGTACATATGTACAAATACCACTGGCCCTTCTCAAATTTATTTTTCTTTTACTGTGTTCTTTGGTTTCTGTAGCAGAAATGCCTGTTCTGTTCTTAAGGCATTGTTTTTTTTCACTGGGATCATCAATGTTCATATCAAACACTTAGATATTTTTCTGTTGTATTTTCCTCTTTTTTTACTTCTGACCCAGTCAGAGAAAAGCAGTTGGACTTTATCCATATAAACAAACGAATAAATAAATACAATTTTCTGTGGTCACAGGCATTGTAGTATAGTGATACTTTGACACAGATTGATTTAAATCCCTAAGTAGCAGAACATGTTTTAAAGAATGAATTTATTCATTGTCTCATATTTGTATTTAATTTCCTACAGAAAAGTAAATTCATATTGTTTTGTAAACAGTATCTTGATTGTCCTCTAAACAAAGCCTGTATATCAGTTTCAGCATTATTTTTTGCTAATAAAGTGAATAGATTGTATAAGTTATTAAGCAATTATATAAATTAACATAATCTATTTAGATTTTTAATGTTTGTGTCTTCTGCTTTTGGAAAATAGGCAATGACATATCTTTTATTTACTAGATAGTTAGGTTTATAGCCATGATTTGTATCAAGCTGGTTTTAAATGGAAATGGAAATTTAATTAAAACATGGAAAACAATATTTAAAATAGCTTATTACTATTTGAAGCTATGAGATATGTGAAGGAAAATATTTATAACATACAAAACATATTTTAGAAAGGAAGTATCATTTGTTGTTAATAAATGAAATTGACTTTCTCTAATCACCATGTCATTTCAAATTTTTTAAGCAGCAGATTTCAGCCTCACATACCTATTCCTTTAATCGTAGACTACTGGAAAAAATTTGTTTGTCAAAACTCTGAAGGAACTAGGTTTGGGTTGCAAACCCAGCCTAGAGTGAGATATTCCTTCTGTACCTGCAGAAGAGATTACAGCACTGGAAAGCTATTTATTGTTTCAGTGGGTTTCAGTTCCAGTTGCTTCACCCATTAGTACGATCCCTGTTCCTTGGTTTAACTTTGTTGTCAAAGATTTAAAGAAACAGAAGCAAAAGAAACCAATACACTGATAATATTTTTATGTAAATTGAAGTAATGATAGAAATAAGTAGTATGGCTTCTAATAGACCCTGTCACAATTTCAGGGTTTATAGTTAAAAGAAAAATGAATGAAAGCAGAAAATGAATATAGAGGTATGATTATTTTTATTCCTGTACTGTATCATGACTTTGACATTAAGAGTTGTAGTGTTGAGTATCATCACTTAGTGTTGCTACACTTCACCGGGATGGACTTTATCACCAACATAAATAGGGGAGACTCTTGGATAATGTCCTAGATCAGAGTAATGAAAATCAGGATTTCCCATTTGAACAAGAAGGCAATAGGAGTTGCAGTTATCCCAGAGAACGGGAATACATTTTTCATGACAGCTCATGTTGTATCCTCTCTTAGAAGGGACACTTAAGTATATAACAGTTTCCGTTCTTCAGGCATTTTTAATTTTTTTCTGCTCTCCTCTCCTTAACTGTGGCGTTTGTATGCTCACAATATTTCTGTTTTTTTCTTCAGTCCTTTGACTCAGACTTTGTCAAAAAACAGTAAAAAAAATTATCTTTGAAAGAAAAGAGAAAAGCTAGGTAATTTGAAATGTCAGGTTTTTATTTTGGTGTAGGTATTCTTTGTCTCAGGAGCTTAGCTATTGCAGTGATTTAGATTATATAAACCAGCTATTATTTGTTTTCTGCTGACACTTAGCTGTTCCTTTAAGTTGTCTTTTTTGATAGTGAGCTTTGCTCATCATGTGGAAAAGATTGATACAAACCAGGTGATGCTGTAAACTCAGAACCTGTTTTCTGCAGTTTCTTTGTATATTTTGACAAATCCTTCAAGTATAAGGGGAAAAAGTGACAAAAATGAATTATAAATCTTGTGACAAAATAGGATTTGTCTTATCTGCTAATGAAAATTTTTAGTCTAATATGAAAATTATCTTGACATAATGCCCATGCCATAAAACAGAGTGTATTCTCTGTTTTTGAGGTAAGTATTAATTATTTTTTCTTTCAGTGTGAAAACAAATGTTTAATATCACATGCATCTTACGGTGGCCATTAATTACTGACAACTAAATTGTCTCTATTCTATCTTTTTTTCTTACAAACACAAAGAAAAAGTCATTACGATATTTCTTCTATGAAACATTGCTAAAGGCAAAAGAGTTAGAATGCTACTTCAGGGGTCTGCTCATTCCAATAAAGGCTGGGAGGGAAAAAACATAGGCAAACAGAAACATTGGGCTAAAATTATTTCTGGCACATGCCTGTGTCTGCTTTGAGTGTCTTCAAACTGTGCCGGTAGGTGTGTGAAGTATGGCAAACCTTGGAAAACCATATACAGCTGCAGAGCGTTATAAGGAAGGTATGTCAGCACGCAGACCAGCTTTGAGCAGCGCTGGAAGACGTGAATTGAGTCAGCAGAGGAGAATGGGAAAAAAAAGCTGCTTAATTTCTAAATTCATGCTAATGCTGTTTTAGCTGGGCTGTCTTAGGACACTAGTGAGAGTAATAGTAATGCATGGCATTAAGGGTGGAAAGGTTTTTACAGCCTTTCTGGTCAAGCTTGCTGACGACCAAGGCTAATAGGATCCTCCAGCTATTTTCACAGCGTTCCTATCTGTTTAATAAAGCTGGTTTTTTAAAACAATCATATTTCCTTTTATTTTTAACCGGGAGACTTTTTCTGTGTCTCCCACAACATGTATTCAAGAGGCTGTTTAATGCAAGTGCTGTTGCATTTGTTCATTAAAACATATATTATTTAGAAGGCTGACAAGTAGCAGTGAGACCAGTACCTGAGAGACCAGAATTCCTCTTTGCAGGATATTCCAGTCTACCCGTTAAACGGGAAAGTGTGTGTTCTTAGCTTTACCAAGAATTACTTATAAAATAGATGAGTCTGGCTTCTAAGAAGCCATTACAATCTGGCATGAAGTTACATATTTACAAATATTTCTAGAACACAGGGTCATCAGTGTCTCTTGTATAAATACACATTTAGACACATAATAATCCATTAAAAATGTATTGGTGAGGAAGATAATTTTTGTCTAGCTTCTGTGTGAAAACCATAATTAAACTATTTCAGTTACCTTTCAGGACCTGAAAGGCAAAATATGCAAGACCTTCAGAACTGCATAGAAAGGGTATGATGAGGTACAAATATTTGTGAAGCAATGCATTTATTTAGAGTATGGCCAGATTTTCAGCTCATCTGGACCTCAAGATTAGTTGAATTTCTTAGAGCGAGCTTTTTTATTCTCCAGGCACTGGCCCTTTTTTTCCCTCTGTCCTCAGGACTTTCCAAGATATAGGGAAGATAACCCCCATAACGGTATTCTGATTTTTTTTTCTTTTTATAAAGTTTGCCCAAAGCAGACATCTGAAGAAATGTCTTCCAATCGTGATTCGAGCCTTACTAATGCACCGGTGCAAAGCAAGCTAGTATCTTCCTTCCAGCAGCACACAAAGAAAGCACTTAAGCAGGTAAGCTTGTATTGACTGATAATCAATTGGCTTCCCTTTAGCATGTGTGTCAGTCTTACACAAATAAGATCTCAGCAGAATTTCAAGGCGTTTCTGAGGATTTTTAGTCCTTTGTTCAGTGGTCTATTGCTGGGGATTTTTCTTCTTTTTTTTTATCAATGGTGCAATCCTGCTATTTATTGTGAGTTTGATGGGTTTTTAAGTGCTTTTCAAGTAAGCAGAATTGTTTATAGTATCACATCCCTGCTTTTCCTATGTAAGCATTTGTATTGGAAATTTTATGTGAGGCTTAAAATAAAAAAAAAGATTTTGAAAGAAGTTCTGCAGCTAGGTAAGAATCTGGGTATGCCTGCTGGTTTTTTTTTCTTTATGGTCTGTTAGGTAATTTTCTTTCGTATTGTATTTGACACTACCGTGAATAAAACTGGAGTAGTTTTTGGTTTTTGAATAACTTATGATTTGGATGATTTAGCTTGCATGACAAGTAGTAAAGCTTTGCAGAAGTAGCTGATTATTGAAAGTCAGTTATTAACTGAAAGCATAACAATGTGAAAATTATTTTCCAACAGTGCCAAATTAGTTCAGCTTTCAGCCAGGCAAATGAAAAAGAAAATAAAAAAAAATCATTCCAAAAAAATGATCATTATCTCCTCTCAATTTTGAGTATGTAAAAATTGTTTTAGTCTTGTAAAGACTGTAAATACAACTTTTCTTAAGTGTTAGCGTAATGAGATGATGTTTTAATTTTTCTTGTAACTGCTCTTTTAGTCATGGTTAATGGAGGTCTAGTATTTCATGGGGTAGTTTATTGCTGAGTTGTTGATTTAGGCTTAAATTAAGCAAAGCCTGTCCACATCTCCTTGAAACACTTAAGTATTTGTGCTTAGTTTTTCGTGTGGTTTGAGTTTAAATCCACTAAAATTAATAGACCTTTATCATTCATATAAGGTAATCTTGTACTTACAAGCTTTGAGGACTGGAAAGGAAAATTGATCAGTGGGCATAAAGCAGCTCACTAACTGTGGGTAGTTGTGAAAAAGACATGCTTTTTGGAAACTCTTCTGTACAGATCTTTTGCAAAACATGAACTTTCTTAGGGGTGGAGGGAGTGGGCAAAGGGAAAGGAGGGGAAAAAAAGAGCAAAGCCACAAATGTTTGAAGTTGTATAACTGTTTAAACTCTACCACTTGTCACTTACCAGATGTATAGTGTTGAGAATAATTTCTAAAAGGGCAAACTAATCAGAATAGCTTAATTAATATAAAAAGTCATAACATTGATGGAAATACTTAAAAACATTCCCTAAGGCAGTAAGGTTAGAGCAACATCAGAAAGTTAAGTAATCAATAAAAAGAAATTAGTTTTAATTAAGTTGATGGTAATTAGATCTTGTACTTCAGAGTATGAGATTATTATTGCAGCTATCAGTAAAATGTTTTCTCTATGTACAGTATTAGACAAATGGACATTTTTATTGTGGAATAGTAGAGGATTTTTGCTTTTTTTTCTCTAAGGTTTCAGGGGTTGGCTACTACCATATACACGCTGCAGATTTGATTTAATGTGATATTGTAGCAGAGGTGAATAAATTTTAACAGTGATTTTATTTATAAAATTGCCGTTGGAAATTTATTCTTTTACTTTCCAATCTTTCTGTTGCTTTTATGGACACATAATATGTAAAATTTCTACAGAGAAGAACCTGTAGTACCTTTGAATACACAAGAAACTTCACAGTTGTATGCAATGCTCCTCCAGCTGATACTAACTCGCTGGTTCCATGCTAAAGTAACAGAAGATGAGCCATCATCACGCTCTCAGCAAGTGCTTATAATATATAAACATATATATACTGTGTAAATGTTGTAATGGGGTCTTCCCTAGCTATTGCTTTTTTTCTATTGCTAAACAGTCTTCACAGAATGAAAACCTACAAAATAGTCTTTCAAACAGTTTTCGACTCAATTTATTTAAAAACAGTGGCTTCTTCACATTAACTTGATCTTGTGTGTATTTGTTTTGGAATCCATTAAAATTAAAGTGAGAGGCAAGTTGATAATGTGCAGTACTGCTTGAAGATCTGAGCTAGAATGAGATTATTTTCTCCACCATTTATCTACTTATTAACCACTCTAGCCATATGCAATTCTTTTTAAAGTGTTGTATGATGGATTTACATATGATTTGGTTTTTAATGAATTCTAGAAGTATATTCCTGGGTTTAGATTGCAAAGAGCAATCTCGCATTTCCTTGTAACAGCCTGTGTTTCACGATGTTCTCATGAATCAAGTTAGTCACAACACTTCATTACTTGAGTAATGTTAGGAGCTTGGAGGAAAGAGCATTTTCGGAGCCATGGCTCTTGGTCTTGACTTCTCTGGGGTAGCAATGAATCTGGAGTAGTTTTCTAGGGGCTAGGGAGGTTTGCAGTTGCAGTGGACTCTCACAAGGTCTGTGTCATAGTTCAGACCTTATCTCCTCACCTTTCAAAGGCTGGGCTGCCATTTTGGACTGGAAACTTTCTAGCTTCACTGCCTTCTCTAGTGTCCTTGTTGGGAGAAGGTTTTTGAGTGTTTTACCACTGAGTGTGTTTCATTCTTTTTGATTTTTGAGGGAGTTTCAGTTTTGCTCTTGTATAGTATCTGAGTGTAATGTCCAACAAAATAGTGCCCATTCATGAGGGTTTAGACAAAAGAGTCTTATGGTGTAGAGCTGCCTTTTATGCTTGGCTTTCTGCTGGCAGATTTTACAGATTTCTGTTTCCCTTTTGCTGTTGGAAGTGCTTGTGTTACGTGTGCCCAGCTGTTGCTGATCTAGTACCTTTGAAAAGGAGGCTTATGGCATGCTGTCACGCACTGATTTCCTATCAGTACTGATCAGTTCCATACTGATTTACTTCATTTTCACACTCGAGAATTTTGGCATGCAGACCCATGTAAGGACCTCTTCCTGGGAAAGTACTGAACTACATCTGCATCTGCTAGCAGTGGTACATGGTCACACTACTGTGTGAGTTATTCTTGCTCTGGACAAGGCTTACTCAAGTACGGACATCAAGTCATGCCATAGTATCTACCATGCTCCTCTCTGGTCCAGTTTCTGTTTCATTGACTTGAGGTGATACTTTTTTTGGAAGTCTTCGCTATGTACAGATTTGTCTGTATCTATCAAGATGTTCTTGGAACATTTCTCAGAAGAAACGATCATACCTGCAAACTGGCCTCACGTAGGTAACACTGAGCATGTGTGAATATCCAGGACATTGAGGTGGTATTAGTGTCTGTTGGACTCTGATAGCCAAGTATAAGAGCACCTTGTCCATCAGTGTACCAGTTGTTTCCTGGGGCAGTACCAAGAGAGGATAAAGAACTTGAAGATGCACTATAACGATGTCTGGGATGATAGTAGAGCTCCCAGACGTGGAAGAAAATCCTGCCTGACTTTTGGCACTTTGGAATCAGCACCAAGAAGGGTACCCATAAATTTTCTGTTGGGAGAAGAGAAGGATACTCCATTCAGACTCAGGATCTGAATACAGACCAGGACATGTCTGAGACTGTGCTGGGCACCCAGATCTCTTTGTAGAGACAGAAACTCCAGACACAGCAGCCAAGTGGGTTTGGGAGGAGAGAAGCTCAGGAAATAAGGGAATCTACACAAGGTATGTTACTGCCGCTGGTTTGTTTTGTTTTTCTTAACTTTGGGCTTTGTCTGCATGCTTGGTGGCTGGGTTCATATATGTGCCACTATTGTATTCATGAAGTGGGTAGATGCAGTTTTATATTGAGAAGGAAGGCACCCATCTATGTGATTTGTTCTTATAGTAGAAGTGGCAACTCCACACCCCTTTTTTTGCAGTGGATGCTGTCAGGCCCCAAGCAGTAAGACAGCTATGGGGAAGTTATGGTTTGGCTCATGTGTTGCTTTTGAATTATAGGATGTTAGACCTGTACAGCTCCAAATAACATTTCAGGCTGACTTTTCTAGCACAACTGTAAGTATTGTTAGAAACCAACCTACAACCTGAAGCAACAAGAGACTAAATTTCAGAGCAGAGTGGTGAACAGCGTAATTCAGCCCTGATTTACCCAAATTCACAGGACTAGTTTATCAAGATTTCTTTGCTTGTTTGTTTTTTAAGGACACAGGTGTCCAAGTGCCTAGGTTGGCACTGAAGATAGAATCCTGATCTCCCTTGATGCTGGTGTGGTTTTGCTTTCCTGTCTTCAGCTCAGGCACACTGCTTATCTTGCTTTGAGAGAAGAATAAGAGCAAACTCACCAGTCTTGCTCCCTCCACACTCATTCTGTTAGAACTTCTTTCCTTGACTACAGCCAGATGCAGGTCATCTTGAAACATTTTGCTGTCCATAGAAAGTAAACCAGTATGAGTCGGTCTGTGGTATCTATCCTTTGACTCATTTGAGCAACTACTCACTCCCACACTCTGATATAAGCCTGATACATTTGCCTGCCCTCCTTTCCCTTCCTTGCCCCCACAGAAACAAAGGTGACAGAGGAGATCATTATGATTATGTCCTTATCACTTAGAATTTGAGCACAGGGTGTCTTCCTGAAAGGCTCTGAAAATCCTGTGAACTGAGAGGTATTTTGTGTACCGAATGCCTCGGTATAGAGAGTTTGCTGCAGTTTCTCAGTGTCTCTGTTAACCATTTTCCTATGTTTCATTTCAGATGCTACAAATTTACCAAGAACACAGTTGGAGAATTCTGGCTCCCTAGCTGAAGCATTTGATCAGATGTCTGGCAACATAAGTGATGATTCTTGACAAATTTTCCTGTCAACAAATGGAAATCAAGGAAAACATGTTGCTTTTTGACTTCTAGAGAGACATGGGAAGGGACAGTGGAATTTACAAAATGCATTCAGGAAAATGGAAGTTCGAAGATGATAAACTAAACTGATTTTCTGATTGTCAAGACAAGTCTAGGGAAGAGGACAGAGAAACTATGGCAGGGAGACTGCATAATGGGGAAAAGAAGCTGGAAGAGCAAGAGTTCCAGCAGGAGCTCTTCAGGGAGTACATGCATTGCCCGAAGGCAGGCTGCACGGTATGTCCCTCTAAAGGTCCCTATGCGTGGGCAGCATGTACCAGCTGCTCAACAAGTTCTTTGGTAAGACACAAGTTTATGGGACTTTCTTCTGGTCCACAGCCCTTATCTGTGATGAAAAGAAAGGGACAGGAATCAACACAATTCTTTGTGTACCACTTGTTAATAACTAGCTCCCAATTGCTGGGGCATTCTTCTTGTTTGTTTTTCCTCTGGGGTTGTTTGCATAGCATGCTTTTTGCAGCTCTCCTGCATGTTTCTGTTTTAATAAATGTGTTTTCCAGAATTTCTTACTCTGAAAAAAGAAGAATTTTAAAGCAACTTTAGAACAGTACCATGTTGAAGTGTAGTTGCCCCTCTACCTCACTGTAGGACAGTGTCCCTCACTTAAAATATGTCCTGGCATGAACATTACTTTTGTTTAAATCTACCACTGCTACATAGTGGAATCTTCTCAAATACAGGTTGAAAGCCCTCTCTTTGTTCTGCTCTGTAGATGCTGTTGCTTGTCCCAAGTCTCAGACAATCAAGCTGATGATAGAGGCCTAGTTCTAAGCATTACACTTGTCTGATACTGTTTTTCTTTAAGTAACCTGGAGATCTATTTAAGATGGATGAGTCGTTGCTACTGTATTAATGACAGATGTCATCACTGAAGATAAGAGTCCCATTTTGTTTGTTCTGTGCATAGCAGTTAAGCTTTTCCAATGATGTTACTTGATTTTTCCATATAGTGGCAATGGGTGTCTAAGTGAATATCTTCTTTTGGGCCATATGAAAAGAACAGCTTTTGATTTGCATAGTTTATAACATTAAATTATACCCAGGTGAAAATGAATCATGCCTGGATTTTGAAGTGCATCCTAGAAATGGTTGGCCTTTTCAGGGAAAGACAGGAGTTGGAACAGCCCACAACTCTTCAGAGCTCTAGGAAGCCTCCTACAAACTGCTGACAAGCAGTTACCTATAAATGCTGTTCCAGGAGCTGTTGGGTAGGTCCCCAGAAGGCTGCATGCTCAGGGAGTGTCGGCATGTGGCAGAACCCAGGATGAAATGGGATGTCTGGCAGAAAGGCATTACACTGTAACTGCTCACATTGCCGCAATGTAAATTGGTGCACCTCTTTCTCTGAGAGGTTATACAACAGGATTTTTTTTATCTGGAGAATTGTAGTCTAGCCCCAAAGCCCCCAGTGTATGCTTTGGACCCTGTGCAGAGTATGTTTGCAAATTTGACCTGATGGAAAATGTTAATTACTGGTTTTTTTTGTATTGACATTGCAGTCTTTATTTTAGTTTGTTTCTAAACTGCTTTCTACGAACTCTTTCCTTACCTATATGTGCTTTGTTATGCCAAGAAACAGATTTCCCCATAAAGCACTTTTCAGATGATAGATATTATTAGTTTAATACTACACAAGCAATTTTACAAAAAACCAACGCTCTTCTCTTGGGAAAAAAAAAATGTCACTGAGTCGATGCATATGCCATTGTCATTCCCATTCACATGCAAGTCAGAAAAGGCATTGAACACACCACATATTTTTTTGTCCTTCTCTTGTTTCTGTGGTTGGGAAAGCAACAAAAATATTTACTTTGCAGTCTATCAAGATCTGCAGCAACTGTAGCTGTGAATGCGTTATTGTACCTCCATAGAAGATAGAGCTGGCTTGCAGGTGTACAGACATGCACATAGATACACCCATTCTCTCTGTCTCTGCACCATGAATGTCCAAACACTTTAGTTTAATGTTGGTTTTAGTTTAATGTTCAGTTGTTAATGTATACTGTAGTTGTACAGAAAGACCCTGGCCACTACTGGGACCTAAAGAACAAATACACAGCAAGAAATTGCTTTTGTTCCTAATACAGTGTCACAGGGTAGGAGGATGGCATGGGACAAGAATAGGTATGTATTTGAGAAGTTATTAGCAGAGTATGAAAATAAATCCTAGGTCTCCAAAATTCTACCCTGGTGTTCCACCACTGCTCTTCATCTCCAAATGATTGGTTGTGTATACCTGGCACCAATACTGTTATGTTTGGTGTACAAGTCTGGTTGGAAGTAAATTAATTTCCTCTATGCTTTGGAAATGGCACTTCGTAGCTTTTTCCATAAAACATCTTTATTAGTGTTTTAATCTTACGATTGTGTGCTTATAACTGAGTACTTTTAATGTATGGTTAATATAAGAAGTAGTGGCATCTAAAAAACAATAATGTGTTTATTCTTCATGATTTGTGGTGCTTACTGTTTTATTTTAACTGCTCTGTGTATCCATGAAACAGGTTGCCACTGAGAAATTTTCATTTAGTGGAGACATGGGAATTAAAGGCTGTCTTAATTTTACTAACAAAATGAGGGCGAGAGAGAGGATGAAGACTGAATTTTATGGTTGTGTTAAGTGAATCAGTGATAAACTATAAATCTGTTTCATCTTTGCCAATTTGAGATCCATGACCATAATGTAGAGTTGTTATTTATTTTGTGCAATAGATTTTTCTCCATGTATCATAGCTCATGTTTTTCACATGGCAGAATGGAAGAATTCCATAGCTTTACATTTCTGATCCATAACGTGTGAAATTTCAAAGGTTATGTTTCATGATATGAGTTTCAGAATGTAGACTTGACATTTATGGAACAAATAGAAATCTGGGATGATGTTGCTTAATGCAGCCAAGTGTTACATATCTTTGTTATTAATAACTTAATTTCTAACACTCTCCGATGTCATGCATTTGAGCTCAAATGAAAGTGGTTTTCTGCATTAATGGTTTATCTGTATGCTGCATTTATTCATTCTGAGTTGAAAAGATGTGGGAAGGAAAAATAATAAAAAAAACATCCCAACCAGCAGTAAAATCAGAGCATAGAGCTTGACATTTTGCTTCTGGTGCTCTTTTGGGGATGTATTTCTCCCCTCTCTCCAGTTACCTTTTAGTTTATCTTGTTTCCTTTCATTCCTACTTCAAAGACAACTTTATTAGTTTTTACTGAAGAGAGTCAACCATTTTGTCATATGGGTGAAGAAATCTTTCCTGTGTTAAGATCAACTAAATATGAAATGGTTATTCTTAAGAACAGATAATGACATTCATGAAATCTCCAATACACTGCTACACTCCATCAGGGGCATAAACTCCCCGAAAAAGAGAAGGAGACCTGCTCTTGTCATCTTTTTA
The DNA here is from genome assembly GCF_000708025.1 of Charadrius vociferus. Taxonomy (NCBI): domain Eukaryota; kingdom Metazoa; phylum Chordata; class Aves; order Charadriiformes; family Charadriidae; genus Charadrius; species Charadrius vociferus. The sequence goes on along the minus strand of NW_009648545.1, from coordinate 18,994 downwards.
TAAAAAACTGCTTGGAATTATATCACTGTTAATTGCATGGTGTTTTTCTTTTGCCATCTATCTTCAGAGTTTGTGTTTTCTTAATACTCATCGTTTTATGTTATTTTGAGTTCTTTTGGTTAAAATGGATTGATAGGTTACTTAAAGATTTTGGCAATAAACATAATTTCATTAAACAAATTAATTATGCCGAGCCCTGTATAATGACCATGGCAGTGTTATTCAACAGATGGTAACAGGTTCATTTTTATGAATGGGAATATTGGGAATTCTCCATACTCATTATGTGCAAGAGATTCACAGATGTCCTTTGCAAATCTGCTTGTGAAAGGCTGGATGTAAGTACTATATTTTGGTGGTGATTTTAAGAGAGCTTTTAATGTTTAACTTGTATACCACACGAACTTTCATTTTCTTTTTCTCCTTTTTTATTTGTGTGCTGTACAGATAGGATGTTAGTAATGTTTTACAGAATACTTCAACAGTGATCAGTTCTAGGAATTTACAACTTGCAGCATTTTAACTCAAGCATTTAGCACAAAGTGATTGAATACATTTGAAATGTAAACATAGAGTCTCATTAAAGATAAATACACTTTATGTAAGCTATTGTATGTGCTATATATGTTTCTCTCACTTTCCATAGTGAAGTAACGCCTTATCATTTGGTAGAATCATCGGCTCTTTCTTGCAGATCTGTAGGCAGCCCAGCTAGGGGGTTATATATCTCTAAATATGGATGAGATGCAAAAGGCTGTGTTGGTAAAAGATGCCGATGTAGTTTGCATTAGTTACTGTTTCTGTATCTACAGTGAGATCTGGAGCCATTTTTCTTTGAAATAAGTTATAAAATTTCTCATTTTCTTCGGGGCTAGTTACAAATTTGACTCATCTACTTTGTGTTTATTCCCTTCACCAGAAGAGCCAAACCGAGAGATTTATTTGATCACGGTGACTAGGAAAGGACTAAATTAGCTTGGTGCACTAAAGGCTCAATATAGCAAAGCGTTTGGTGTATGTTTCACTTTGAGTAATCCCATTGACTTCCCAGCTAAGTAGAATTAATCTTGGGATACAAGATTCTTGTCTTATCCTACAGTAGTCTTGTATCCTAAAATTAATATCCCTCAGGCTGAGTGTAGAGAAGTTATATATTCGTCCTCAGCAGAGACTACACTGTGTGTCCTTGGTTTATACTTAACTCCTTCTGGTGTTTGGCTTTAGTACTAACTAGGCTCAGTTCCCTGAGCAAAATCTCAGCCAGCCATCTCGTTACCCTGCAAATCAAATGTTAGATTATTTACTTGATACTTTTGAACGCTTCTCCCCTGCCTCATGGCTTTCCTTTGACAAGTGAAAAGACAGAGAGGCCTAGGGAAGATTATTTGTCTATTTTCTGGGCACAGCATAATTCATTGTCACTTTGTTTTAAAACGTTGACTTAGATTTTGATGTCCACGTGGTTTTAATTTTTTTTCCATTCTACAACCTGTCTTTCAGGTGTCCACATATGCGTAGCTTTACAGTCAGCTTGAGTCATCTCGTACAGACCGATTTCCAAACTTAAGTCTGGGCCCTGTGTGGTGATCAGTTGTGTTGTGAAACTAGAGGAGATGAGGGAGGGATTGGCAGTGAAACAATGAATGTTAGGGAAAAAGAGAAACCCTGAAAAGCAAATGTGTGTCAAAGGGAAGTGGTGTCTTTAAGGTTTGTGCTTGATCCTCACACGTTGAGGTGCTTAGCCTGTAGCTCAGAAGTGGCCTAAGCCTCAAAGTAAACAGTTCTAGTAGCAATGTTTGCCTGCCCCCAGCTGTGTTCCCCGCTCTTGTGGCTCTGAGTGTCTGGGGAGTGCTGGGATGAGCCGTGCTATCTTGCATTAGTGCTCTGTGAGCATGGGGTGGCCTCTGCTTCTTGGAAGTGCCAGATCAGTTGCATAAATGTGTGCTTAAGGTCTGCAAGTGGCCTTCCTGTAACATGAAAGACGGTAAGTGGTGCGCCTGACAAAGATTGGGTACCGCTACCCTTGCTCCAGCAATGCATGTGTCACCTAAGGTGTACAAACACTACTGCCTGTCATTGATGGCAGATACACTGCTGCTTACTTTCTCTCATTCATGGGAGTTGAGTCTAAAGCATTGAAAATCAACTGTGAGGCTTTACAAAGAACGTGCCTTTGTCACAGTGGCTGTATAAATCATTAAAATGGTATTTCCTTATCGATGCTGGCAACAAGGCCCTGGTAGAGGTGGAAGTTGTCTTAAAAGGTGAGGAGGAGGCTGGAGGAGAACATGGGCATCATTTGGCCTCTTACTCATTTGTCTTGGGAGGATGACACTGAGGATGGTATTTCTTTTCTTTGCTCTTCATAAGGCAAATCAGGCTGTGGGGCAAAATAATGCAAAGTTTGGGTTGGGGTTATATTGGTGTGCTGTTAGCACAGAAGTTGACTATCTTTTCAGTTAATTTTTAGTGGACTATTTGTTGCTGTCTCAGTGGTATTACTGTTAAATAAGGATCACCTGGTTTGACACTTGGCTTGGCAGGACTGTGCACTGATGGTCCTTTTTGGAATTTGGGGGAAATTTTGAGAAATGTTAATATTTTGGAATTTTCTCTCCACAAGTCTGGCTGTACTTTCTCAATACTAGTATGAATTTTCTGTCTGAAAAATGTCTGAAGTATAGGCTATTCTTCATAGCTTTCTGCTTGCTTCTTTGGTTCAGTGCAGATCTGACCAGCTTCTTCTCTTTGTTTGATTTCAAGTGTTCTAATTTGCTTTTTATTGCACAGTGCTTATGTGTCTTTTACGAAGCGTACTATAAAAGGGGTTAATCGATGAAATAGCTTTTGTGTGGCTTGGTGTATTTTATGTTGTATAGTGTGTTATTTAGAGGAATGGAGTGATATTGATTTCTTTTTTTTCAGATTTTTTTTTATTTATTTAGCTATGTGAACATTTTGGAAAGATATTACAGATTAATTGAAGTTACAGACTTAAACCTTACAAGGCATCAGTCATTCTTGCTCATAAACCTGCAGGGATAATTCATATCAAATATGTTCCTTGTTGATATAGTATTACTTTAATAAATCCCCTCCAAGATCATAGCACAAATCATGGTTATAAAAAGAGAGCACACAGTAAGACTGGAGAAAAATAGACAGGAGGATAGGAGAGATCTGTATTAAGCCCAGTCCATTCTGATTAATTCCAGAATTTTAATGCTTGCAAATGTATTAATTGGCAAGTATTCATATTTGTATGTTGTAAGATCTTCTGAATCAGATATCATTTTTTCATATAAAGCAGTCTGGCAGGTATTTGCTATTTCTAATCTTTAAATATTTTGTATTACATTATCAACCCTGTATTCAATCCATTTATGAAACACAAAGCACTCCCATTTGTAGAGATTTATTCTTGTATCATTTTTCCCCAGATTTGCTAGAACACCATCATGTTCGTGTTCTGAAGGTTAATGCCCAAAGTCAGGCAGACAGTAGCCAAGTGCTGCAAGGTTTCCAAGATTAGGACTGATTCCCTTCACAAAAATAAATGATTCCTGCCATGTTCAGTGATTTTGTGCAGCACTACTCACGGCTGAGTGAGTGCATCAATACTGTAGTCCTTACATGCTGTACATACTGATGACACTCTGTGTTAACTTGATTGACTGAGCAGTATACTGGAGAGGATGCACCTGCGAGAGATGTGCAGACATATATATTTTTATTCAGGTTTTGAAACATTTATTTTACATTTTTTTTACTTGGAAGTCTTAGTTTCACATTCCATGGGTTATCACGTTGTGCTGCTAAGGTAGAGCAAACAGTTACGTGCTTCTTTGTTGTCAAAACTGTATTGGAAAATGATCTGAGGTGCATCTTCTTACTCCTTATAACCAAAAGCCTGATTTTATATTTTAAAGGAAAATGACATAAAGGGGATGAGTGTGAAGTCTGGCAAGTCAGTAGCTATGTAAATTATGCTTTTTTAAAGAGATTCAGTTTAATGGTAGAGAAATGTCTCATGTAATTCATTTCTAAGCGTTATTTTTTGTTACATTTTTATGTTTTGTTATCATTTTTGTAGGCTTTAAGACAACAGCAGAAAAGAAGAAATGGAGTCTCAATGATGGTAAACAAGACTGTTCCTCGTGTTGTTTTGACACCATTAAAGGTGTCTGATGAGCAGTCGGATTCACCTTCAGGTAAATAGCTAAAGGACCGTTTGCAAGATCAGCTCTAGTCACAGAGCCTTCCTCTGAATCAGCTGTGTAGCATACAGAATTTGGAGCTGCTGAAATAATATTTCCACTTGGTGGCTTTGTTTAATGTCTTTATTTCCTTATCAAATCTGATGTCTCAAGGATGGAGATTTTTCTTTAATAAAGAACTGAAGGCACACAGTAAAATGACAGTTGGTAATAGCAGCAGCTTTAAAGGAATGCAAAATAACATTTTGTTTGGCGCTGGAACTCTAATGGAGGACCACATGCTGGTATTCAATGCCATAAAAAGGGGAGGGAGGGGGGAAGGCAAGCTTCTCTGTGAATGTGAATTTGTGTCTCGATTCTGCATTGCAATACTCGGATCCTTTTGTTAGCTTTTCTTCTTCTGGTACTATGCTTATCACTGCAGCATAACCTTGACCCTTAGTTCTGGTGGTTACGTTGCTTCATTTTAAGAGATTTCTATGTCTATGTTTAACACAAATTGACAATTCTATTTCCAGGGATATCTCTTCTATAAATATTTCTGCACAAAGAAATAATCTTTTTTTCGCCTTTAGATTGCTTTACTGCCCCATAACTTGAGGTTAAAATATTTTTAAAGATATCTCCTGGGCATTACAGGAAAATGTTATTTTTATTAGATCAGTGAACATTTTTACTGACTGCAGTGTTCAGTAAACTTTATTTTTCATCTCTTAATTGATTTATTGAGCTTTTACTTCCATTTCCTCTGATGATGAGGAATTGTATTGTGACCAGAAAGGTGTATTGCCTTTCAGCAAGTAGATGTCAAATTTTTTTTAAATCCTATTTTTGTTTTGTTTACAGTTTAGGGGGTGCTCAGGGGATTGTTGGTATAAGTGCATCAGTATCATGTTTGGGGTTTTTTTATTTTTTCCTAAGGATCTGAATCTAAAAATGGTGAAGCAGATGGTTCTGATAAAGAGATGAAACATGGGCAAAAGTCTCCAACTGGAAAACAAACAAGCCAGCACTTAAAAAGGTTAAAAAAATCTGGTTTAGGTGAGTAGGAATAAAATAAGTATCTTACTTGTTATTGTGATACCGATATTTTTCTAAACTCTGTGTTCTCTTTAAAAGTTTTATTTTCTGGTGTATCTGACCCTTTTCCAAACCCAGCAGCTGATCCTTTCTCAAGAAGGTATCTTTCTTTCTGCCTACCTGGAAAATCCATGGGCGTTGTTTTTTCCCCCAGAATGCATTTCTGTAGTTGCTTTTTAAAGTTTGACAGACCTAAGCAACTGCAGGCAAAGAGGTCATTTAGCAATTAGCTTGTGATTACTGCCTTATGATTTTTGGGGGGATGGGGGCAAGGTGAAGCAAATACTCTTTCTTCCTGGTAAATTTGCTTGCAGTCTAATATACATTTATTCCCAAAGATAATAGCATATATGCTTACTTGCCTGCCCTATTAGAAGTTAACCCTCTTTTCTTCATTTGCATTATTCCATGTCACATAGAGATTTGGCATATCACTTTTTGTTGACTCTTTTTCTTTGGTTGCTTTGTTTCTTCAGTTGGATCCTTAATTATTTTGAAGCTACATCTCTTGAGGTGGTAGATACAGTTTCTGGTTTTATTTTCTGTGTTTTTTAGCAAGATTCATGGATGATGATCAGTAATTAATGAAGAATTTTCTCTGAAGAGATGCTAAGAGTAAATTCTCAGAAGCTCCATGTGATAGGCAGATTTTCCTGCTCTGCATGAAATATAATTGGAAATGTTCCCTAAGGAGCAGAAAACGTAGTGTTCACTAAGCCTCTTGTCTCAGCTAAAGTAAAGTAGAATAATTACATAACTGTTTCTTTATCTTTACAAAGGACTTTTTGCATTCAGCACACTACTGAATCATTTAGGGGAGTATTTTTCGATGTGGCCATATTGGAAAAGTTAGCAAACAAGTTTTTGTAGTGGCTGGTTTGGGGTGGGTGGGTGGGGTGTGTGTGTGTGTAAGATTGTTCTTCTTTATTAATGATTCAGCCTAGTCCTATATTTATATATAACCATTCTGTAAAATAGCTTGAAAGTACTTTACTTCTTAAATAGCATAGGTTGGTTGTTAAATATGCTATTGCCAGTTCCTGGTGAACTGTTTCCTGCAAGCCTTATTGTATCACAGCCTCCCATGAAAGTGTACTTTGGTTTCATATATAATCTTTCTGCAGATTAATCATCAGCCTCAGATGGATAGCTAGTTCTCTATGTTGATCAAATGGCGTTATTCAAAACCAAAAATACTCCTTCACCATTACAACTTTTGCTATGCAAAGATACGTTCAATTTTAGATTATTTCCTGTAAGTTTTCTTTACATTGAAGACTGAGATATATAATTTGATGTATACATTCCTCCCCATCCCCAGAGATTTCATCAGCTGTTGGCCAATGATACCAAACGTAGAGTGAATTCATTAAATTTTTTTGTGGATTTCAGAAAAAAATCCTCTGGCCTTTCGGGACACCACACTTGGACTTATGTGTAAGGGTTTCTGTTCTTGTACCTGCTGCAATGTTTCTCTTATGACATAATATTTCTTGCGATACTAATAGAACAGTTGTTGAGCATCTTTGAGAATAGGTCCAGTGTCCTATATAGTGCACGATTCAATACCAGACATTGTTTGATTTTTCTGAAACTCTGGTGATCTGCCCAACATTCATTGCATGTTGTGTTTGGTAGACTTGCTGAGCTCCCATTAAATATGATGACTGTTTCCCTTTTTAGTTAATTTATTCTGCTGACTCTGTGATTTCTATCCTTTTCCTATTTTGATTTTTATACTTTGATGTAGAACCATGGTGCTCCCATCCTTTTCATAGTTAATTCTCTATGTTGGAGACTAATCTCTTCTTTTCCAAGGCTGTAAGCTTGAATTTCTCTCTCATCTTCCAGGTTCTATTTCTGATCTGGGCAGTGATCCCCTCAAACTCTGGTAGCAGCTATATAAGGATTCCAAATGTCTTTCTCTGTAGAAAATAATATAAAAAACATTAGCGTATGTTTTCTCATAAACTGCTCTCAGAGTTGCAATTAGCTATGCAGTAGTGGCATATTCTTGTCATATTCCACACAACAACTACTTTTCATGCTACTTCCGAATAATTCCCTAAATCTGCTTACAAACTTGAGGCCTGCACTAAAGGTCCTAAATTAGCCATAGGAAGGGTGCAGGAGACAGAATTTGTTGTCCTTCTGAACAGATTTTGGTTTTTTAAAGTATGGCTGTGCTGGGCATCCACAGTGAGCTACTGGCCTATCATCCTAGGAACAATACAGGTATTTCTTCAACAAGTTGATAAAACCTCCGTAGTAGCCTGTAAGCAGTAGCAGGTCCAACAAATCAGAAAATGTGTGACCCAGGCACACAGAAAATTAGGTTTGACTTTCTGATATTGTCTTGGGCTTTTCACACTATTAAAGTATCTGCCACTGACTTTGCAGTCACATATCTTGTTTTAGTTTGGATCATCTGTATGTGTATATCTTTCCATAGGTGAAGCATTAGCTGGGGAAAACACTACTCCAATTTGGAGTCACTTAGAAGATGGAGATGTGTATTCTGTATTGATTAAAGAAAGGAGTATACATACAGGCATTAAAATTGGATACATCATACTGCTTGTGTTATGTTTAGGGACTGTGTTCTTTTTGCATTTATATTTAGTGGGTGGAACAGATGGTGAGAACAGTTTATTGTCATGCATTCATGAAAATGAACACTTCTTCCATACAATTGTCCTTTATAACAGAGCATTTATTTGTTTGTAATGGAGTCTTTGCTGTACTGTGTGTTGGAAATAGGTTACAGTGAGTTGGAAAAGGTTATCTTGTGGTGAGTGCAAAGTAATCCTTGTTTCATTCAGTTGGTTTTATCTGCTGAAAAGTAAAAGGAAATTGCAAGAATGTGGCTGAAGGGGAGCTTGCAGAATTTACAAATCTGCTGCAGTTGCTTTTATTTGTATGTTTTGTGGGTGACATTATAAGTCTTTCAGGGGAGACCACCGTAGGTCTTCCAAGAAATCTAAAGCATAATTGCATTATTTTTATTAATTTTACTGTTTAGTAGTTTGTAGCATTTCAGAAATTCCTAATAATCAGTATGCCCAAATTCCCCCATTTGTAAAATATATTTATTCTTCTTAACATGTCAGTTGTAGTTATGGCTGAGAGGTCCTGTGTGAATGCCAAATACCATCATTGCTCATAGTAATTGAATATTCTTTTCAATTGCTTTTTTAGTGATTTTACAGGAGTTTGCATATGATTTAATTAAAAGCCCTTTTGTAACATCTTTGAAATATGTGAAAGCACAACATACCAAAACCTGGAGGAGTTTCCTGGGAGGACTTAGAAGCTTTTGAGTTTTTCTGGCCACTTAGACTACCCACTTCTTCCATTTCCATATTGAGTGTCACAATATGTTAAGACTGGGGAAAAAAAAAAAAAAAAAGGATTGCAGCAGTATGTATATACCCTGAAGCAAGCAGCAGTAATTGCTCTTTAAGGAACTTTGAAAAGTATCTTTTAAATATCATCCCAGAAATAATAACAAAATGAGACCAGATGGGACCTCCAGTGGTCAGTTACAGGGCAAAATCAGTTATACACCTGTCATTCCTGACAGGTATTTGTCTAACATATTCTGAGAGATTTCCACTGATGGAGAGTGTAATGCCTCCCAATGGATCTAATCCAGTGTCTCCTTGTCCTTGGTGGTTGAAAGCTCTCTTTTCCCAGTATCTGAACAGAAATATTTCTTACTGTGCAAGAGTTTAAGCTCGTTACCTTTGCTATCCACTGTGGACAGTAAGACATTGTTCTTTACCCTTGTGCATCAGCCATTTATGTATTTCCCCTTCCCTCTGCTGAGTCTTCATCTTACTCATTCCTGGGTTTGTATTTTTCCTCACAGACCCTGTTTTATAGTTCCTGCTGGTGCCTTCTGTGCGTTAATCATTTTAGGCCTTAGGTTCTTAAGAAAATTCTGAAAAAATGCATGTTTTTAGACACTAAGTTAACTCATTAAATATTCTTATCTCTATGATCACTGTCTATTCACACAGGTAGTTTTTAGCAGGTGCTATGGGACAAGTTATATAGGCCATAGTGCACTGCAGATGCAGAGCACGGTGAAAGAGAAGCACTCTGTACTAGTTGATTCAGATCAGCCTCATCAAGCAGCCTTTTGCTTGGAAATAGGTGCTTATAATTGTGTTGATGACATGACAGAAAAATCTTCTGCTGCTGTTGAGTTGAGTTTGTCTCTCGAGCTGGTAGTAAGAATATGTCAACTGTGATGTTGACTGGAACGTGGATCCTTTAAGAGCTCAAGAGACAAATACAGAGAATACAAAAGAAGCTGTTAAGACACCTAGAAAAGGCTGTGTTAGCCTTCTCAGGGTACCATTTCTCTGGAGCTTACTGTATTACACAATAAAAGCTAAAAACTTAAAAAGAAGAATTGTTCTTACTCTCTTCCTTTATTTATGTTTAAAGTTATTTCTTGTTTATTTACTCCAGGACATTTGAAATGGACCAAAGCTGAGGATATTGACATAGAAACACCAGGATCTATTCTAGTGAACACTAACCTGAGGGCTTTAATAAATAAACACACCTTTGCTTCTTTACCTCAGCACTTTCAACAATACCTCCTGCTTTTGCTTCCAGAAGTAGACAGGCAGGTAAGTAGCATCATGCAATATTTCTTTCTTTAATGAGACTTTTTTTACAGTGTGTTTACATAGGCTGATTTGATTGACTTGGAATTGTTCCAGGAAAGAAGAAAATTTCCATACTTTCTTAGGTAAAACTGTTAGATGTAGAATAACTGTAAAGTTTATCTAAGTGTCAACCAGCTCCTGCTTCCTTTCTTTCTGAAAACTGTGCAGGTTCCTGGTTTGTCTAAATGGAAACTGGCCAGTGGATCTTCTGAAGTTGCCATATCTCTTAATTAGCTGTTCTACTTACAGTGTTGAAGAGGCACTCATCTTCAAGACTTTATTTACGTTGAGTCTCTCTTCATCTGTGATCTTCCTGGGCACTCTGCCAGCAATGTCCAGGTCAATATTAGTTCTGTTAGTTTCTTCTCCTCACCTCTTACACATGCCTACCTATGCATCTACTCAGGTCCAGTGCAGAATCCATTCCTTTTCACCAGCTTCTTGTGCGGAGCTCACGGTGGTAGGCTTATATGGGTCATTAGTCAGTTCTGTTGAGGAGAATGATTTGGGGATATAAAAGTTCAATTTCATGTTGTTTCCTACAATGCTTGGTCCTTTCTGCATTTGTTGGCCACATTGCAGGCTTCTTAGAGCAAGAAAAATATCTTCCCAGCATGTCTAGCAGTTGAAATAGCAAAGAGAACCCAAACCAATTTCATTTATGCACTTTCCTTGCTTATGGATTTGAACAGTCTTACCGATGTCAATCGGGAATACTTATGTACTTAATTCAGACACATTAACTTACCCAAATAGGGCATTGTATTTCTTGCAGATGGTCGATATCCCTCTTTTTGTGTAACAACTAGAGAATGTAGGTCACTTAAATGACTAATTAAAACCTGCATCTTAAATCAGTATGTTAAATGCCATAGTTTCATTTCTTAAACTGTTAGTGTCTGCAACAGTAACACAGGGGAAGGCAGTTCAATGTGAGACAAAAAGAGAAAGAAAAATTATATTGATGTACATTTACTCAGCCTCTTACCAAATTATATCCTGTGTGTTGTCGACTAAAATTATGCACTTTGATAATGAAATATTTGAAAAAGAACATTAAAAATCAGAGCAATAGGAGACACAATGTAAATGTATTTATTCTCAAGTTCCCACAAGGCAGGCAAAGTCAGTATTGACAAGTTTTAAGACAACCTTTTTACCTGCTGTAAAACAGATTAACTTAGTGCCCAGCAAATATTTTCCTGATAGATTTGATTATTTTTTTTCTCTTTGTAGTTGATTTACCAGAAGAGATAAAAAAATCTGCTAGGTAAAATTATGTTTTCTCTCCAACCATCAAAGATCCCACTGTTCATGAAGTACATTTCAAGTACAGGGGCCTTATTTAGAAGTTTCTTGCTTTAAAATTTATTTTTAAAAACGGAGGCTCTAGAACTGACAAGCCATTTATTTACCTTCTTATCAGGGTTCTTACAGCAGAGTATTTGGCAAGAAAATCAAGAGAGTATTTGTTGAATTTAATCACACCTCACTAGTTAAAAGCAATGCATTTCTTTTTATTTCAGAAAGCGTTCACATAATGCATACATTGCCAGTGTTATTTTAAAGGCCCAACACCACATAATTGAACACTGTTACTTCACAAGCGAACTAGTCACAAAAAAGCAGTTATCATGAGACATTTACAGGTGTCCTTCTGTCTGTCCTCTTCTCACAGCGTTCTGTGGGTTTGTGTAGCATACCGTGTTTCAATGTGCATTTGGAAGGCAGGAGTCTACATTCACCTCTGGAAGCTCAATGGAAATGTTCGACCTCTAAGTGTGATAGTTTGAGGATTGTTTTCTGGTGGGGAGTGAAATAGCCCCAAAGCCTCACTTTGTGGAGGTCTTAGCAGAGGAAGAATTGCATCACTTTTCTTGATATCTGAGAATATGTCCTTTGCTATGCCTAAATAGTAGCATCCCAGATACAGACTGATGAAAGCAATTGAACTGATATTCTTTTCCTTCCTGTGGCCAGGGAAAAATGCCAGTGTGTAGTGTTCAAGGATCAAGTGAGAGGGAGAGAGAATTCCAGCCAGGGAGGTCTGGTGGGAGTCTCTGGTGTTGGTCGCTCCAATTAGACAAGGCAAGGGTATTCAGTCTTCCTCTTTTATTTTTACTGTCTAAATCAAGTGGGGCATCAGGCAAACAAAAATTGTGTAAAACTATTCTTTGAGTTAGCTGCCCATCTCTGAAGGATCAGTTTCTGTTTTTTTGTATTGTCCTTTTCTTGTTTTGCCTGAGAATTCCTACTCCTGCTCTTCTGGCTCTGAAGTGTTTCCTCCCTGTGCACTGCTCTGCAGTTGGCTGCTGCTGTCTTCCCCAGAGAAAGCCGCGTTTCTGTGTTGTCATGTGGATATAGTATGTGAAGTACTGTAATGAATGGCACTATAAAAATGTAATAGAGTTATGCTATTTGTGTATATATAGTGATCTGTGAAAATAAATTACTAATGAAGTGCAGTCTCATTTAGGCTTTATTACTGCTCCACATAGAAAAGCCTTATGATGAATGATCTTTTGTCATTTCTGTCATAAACACCATTTTTCTGGGTGGTATAACTCCTCCTCCTTAAATCGTACTGAGCTGAAACTTGTCATGCATATGTCAGTTTGAATAAGCATTTTTAGAAACCATTAGTTAAGGGAGTTGAGGTTTTCTTTTTTTTGTGTGTGCAAGTGTTTATTATAAATCTCTCTCAACCCTGGTTAGTCTACTATGTTCAAAAAAAGTTCAGGGCCAAGTCAGGAGCTTCAGGGGATGTGTTTTCTGATTTTTGTTTTGTTTTCAAGTTTTGCGGTTGCTGTCAGGGAGCCATGGAAGCCCCTAACGGAACAAGAGCCATGGAAGCCCATGGAACGAAGGGCCTTAGGAAAGATGTCCCAGAATGAAAGAAGTTCAGAACAACTGTGCTGATGTTGGTGTGGTCATTTTTCCTACTCCGGCTAGATTTTTGGTGAAGTGGAAGTGTAGGTTCATTAGGTTTCCTTAGGAAAAGATAAATTATATCATCAGTTATTCACACTTGAGAGTGATTTAAGCTTTTATATCAGTTCAAATTTTATTTCAGTAGTGATGAGGCCTGTGTGTAATTTTCTGTATTAAAAATGCCTATGAAAGAAATGGGAGTAAGTTGGCAATTATGGTAGGTATGTTTTATCAAGGAATTTATTTACTTTCATTTGAGTTCAGAGTGAAATAGTATGTGAACATTGTTCAAAGAAGCAACCATGACCCAGACTTGTCTATTTAGCAGACTGCTCCAAAATGTTGCATCATTGGATACTGGGAACCTCATGTCTAAAATCTGAACATCCAGATTTTCAGCTCTTTGCTCATCTATATGGACTCAAAGGCTCAAAAACCTTAAAGCTCAGCTGATACAGAAGCCTGTTGGGTGATCCCCCAGGAGACCTACATGTCTAAGCTGGCAATAAAGAAAACGTGTAGGTATAGAAACTATGTGGAAAGCAAAGTCTCTGCACAAAAGATTTCAGTTGTCACAAATCCCAGCAAAGTATTTTTCTTTTCAGCTCTAATTAGAACATTCTACAGCTGAAGAACAATGGAATTTTCATCAAACAAATACCTGCTTCTAATGTTAATACATCAAGCTGATAATTACATGTAACAGAAGCCTTTCTGACCACCTATAAGCAAATATTCGTCTTCAAAGCAGGAAGTTTCTCTCTGTATCTAGATTGCTATACTGCATCAGCACCTCTTTAAATATTAATTAAACAACGTATGTTGTGCAAGGATGAGTAACAAGTCTGTATGACAGGCTGCTGAAAAGGAATGGCAGGTGGCAAAATTTTGTCTACACTACCTTTCCTTGTTGCTGCTACCAGGGAGTGAAATTCCTGCTATTGACACTGGGATATAGGCAAAAGGAAAGGAAATACATCCATGTAGTAAGTGTCCAAGAAGGGAAGTGCTGCCTCGTCTTAACAGTTGTAGAAAGCTTAAGTGGTTTTACTCATCCTTAGAGAGCTAAACAAAATGTTCTTTCCTGAATGGTCTGAAAAAATGTGTCTTTCCAGACTCTAAAAATGCTTAACAACTTTCTGATCCTCGAGAATTTAACTCCCTGTCCTGTATTTTCTCTTCTGGTAATATTGAGTTCTTCTGAGCCTCGTGGTTTGCACCTGCCCTGACCTTTCACATAGGACGGGAATTTCCTCCTGCAAAAACACCCACAAAGGATCTCAAAGCCTCCTCAGATCTGTGTCTTAGGTTACAGTGACATTTTATCTGAGCAAACCTACTCATCAAGAGCATTTAAAACAGTAGAGGATATCCTAGTAAAAATTTTATCTTAGTTTTCCTTATTTTATGACAGAAATTTAGCAATCTTTTATTTTCTGAATCAACCTATGGTTTATTTAAGTTCAAAATTCTAATCTTAAGTATTCTTAAGGAAATACTTTAGTAGTATTGCAGAAGTACCTGTGAATATTTCAGGTTTGTAGTAAGCCAGTGTACTAAAAAGAAAAACATGATGTAAAAACCAAAAGATTCTTAAATGGGTCAAAGTCCACCGTAATCTCTTTCTTAATTTCTAAATCAGTGTATCCCAAAATAATAACTCTCTTGGGTCAGTGCCAGTACTGTTGTTATGTAATAACATTAAAGCACCCTGTCATTTTAAAGTCAGCACAGGTTCTGTGTTTCTGTCTTGGCCTGCTCAGTTTAGGTTGATGCTGGTCCTTCCAGGTTGATTATATCACCTTGCAAAGATTCCTTCTCACCTTACACCTTCCTACTCCCAAGCCCATCAGTTTGAATTCTGCAGTGGAGAGCGGTAATGAATAGCACACAAAATTCTTATGCTTGTAAAAGACAAGGACAGAGGTCTGCTCTCTGCCATTCTGACACTTAGTATTTATTTTATTCTTTGTAATCAAAAGAATAAAAGAAATACTATTTAGTATATATCTTACTGTATATGTTTTATATTAAAAGAAGGTAAGCGAAGCTTTATTTTCACAGTTCCTTCCTTGCAGCATTGTAACCATCTTCCTCTTTGATTTCTTAACTTCATCAATACTTGAGGATTATATTTGCCATTGGACTTTTCCAGAATTTTCTTTATAAGACATCAACCTGCAGAAATTAGTCCTGTATGTATTATTTGCTCCCAGTTTTTTTTTTTTTTTTTACATTTCTCTCCATGGAATTATTGTGTAGTAGTAGCTAAATGGTTACCTTATCTTATTAGCTGCCTTTTCTGCTAATACTGCAACCCGTTAGCTGTCCTTTTCAATTCTCTATCATCAGTAGCTTTCAAATATTTATTACTATGTTCCTGTAGATGTTTGATTTTTACACTGAAATACTTTTAGGGTTATGACAAAGCCACTTAGTTGAGGAGAACATTTGCAATAGAAGGTTAAATGTAACATATGTCTTCTGCACCTAAGCATATTTAAAAAGCTGTTAAATTGGCACCCCTGTGTGTGCAGTAATTAAAGGTCATTTTATGTCACATTTCTCCCTTTGACTGGTATTTTTTCTTTGGTTTTATTGGCTAATGTGGATAGCATGGCGTTGTTGTAATGTGCTTTATTTGTACAGCTTTATTAGGGTAGTTTTAATATAGGTATCTTATAGACTAGATAGATAAAGAAATTCCAAAGCATTTGAACTGCCTTTTCAATAAGATTCTAGCTCAGCTAGCCAGGGGTGTTCAGAGAGGTTACTACCCCCAGCTGGCCCCTCTGTCCTTGTGCTGCAAGCTAATACCTTTTTTACCAAATGCAGCTGTATGGATGGTGTATCTGCACATTTCACAGTCATGTATTAACAACAAACATCAGTTTCACTTTACATGAGTTGAAGGCTGGAGGATTTTACTTCAAAACCCCTGTTGGCTTTAGCTACAGGAATACTCTTTCAGCTTCCCTGGTGCAATCCAGTAAGACTCACTGCAGTTGCATTGCAGTCTGGCTGATCTGATTGATGTGGTAATGGAATTCTTGTTTGCATGTTTGCAATAATCCTGTGGGGTCCTCCTCAATATCAGTTCTTCTGCATATGTGAATAGGAAGCTTTACATTTTTGATTAAGTGTCATGTTTTTGTATTTCTGCAGGCTTGGTCACAGTATTTCAGAACTGTGAATCAGTGTTTTCTACCACGCTGCATACATGTTGGGGAAGTTTTTGTTTCATTTCTAAAGCCCTAGCTACAAGCTCTTGTCATGCTTAAAGCATGTCTCACCTTTAAAACAAGTTTTGCAGAGATGTTAGCAGAACTATTGTGATTGTTTTCGTCTGTAGCAAGGCTCAACTCAGTTAGAACATCTAGTAGGACACAGCAATGGTGCTGTGTCTGCTGAAAGCTGAAAATACAAAAGCCATAGCTGTCTCTGCAGCATCCTTTTCCTAAGTCCTTCTGGTGTGCGAGGGGCCCTGCGCTCATGGTTGTTCTCCTGATCCAAGCTAGTCAAGGTTTTGTTCCCCTCTCCTTCTCTCCAAACAAATTTTATAAAGTATATTGCACAGCTGCTAATGCTTAAAAAAAAAAAAAAAAAGGACCTTGTATGCAATACCCATTCCATTTACATTTGACAGAATTATTATTACTTTAAAAAAAGAATTGATATAGCACCTCACTTCCAGTGGGAAAGCACTTGCACAAGTGCCTTTTTAAAAGACTTTGTGCTAGGAGCTGTGTTATGAGAGTATAACTAATATGTGGACATAAATGGTAACATATATGGACACAAGGGACTGTCATGCTTCAAATTACGTTGCTATAAAGGATGCATTGCACTACTGTACTTTGTAGTGTTTCAACTGTTTCTTCTTTGCAAAGTGCTAATAATTAAGTGATATGAGTTGGTCTGCAGTGCCTCCAGTGTTTCCTCCGTAGGGCTGCACTGGAATTAGATTGAGAACAGAACATTGCTTACAGTTCTGAACCTGAAGACAGCCGAGGACTTGAAACAGGATGTTGGATGCAGGTGCAGTGAAAAGAAGAGCAAGCAGAAGTGATGCATCCGTGCTTCTGCTGCAATCTCTGTCCCTCTCTTCACCCTTTCTTTCTCCCTCCCTTTATCAATTCCCACTCCTGCCCTCTCTCCCCCACCCATTCAGTATATTTCTTTTGCTTAAATAAAAAAAGGATAAAGAGGTTGAGGGGGGGGTTCTTAATTATTTCAGAATGTTACTATTCTTTGAGTTATTTAAACTCAAATTTCCTTTAGCTTGTTCTCTCTTGTATTAAGGACATATAGCCATTTGTTTTGCATAGGAGGGCTATGTTTTCTAATGCTTAGGGAAGAGGGATTGGATGCAGGGTTTTCATTTAGAAACATAGACTCATAGAATAGTTTGGGTTGGAAGGGTTCTTTAAAGGTCATCTATTCCAACCCCCCTGCAATGAGCAAGGACATCTTCAACGAGATCACATTGCTCAGAGCCCTGTCCAACCTGGCCTTGAATGTTTCCAGGGATAGGGCATCTACCACCTCTCTGGGCAACCTGTTCTAGTGCCTCACCACCCTCATTGTAAAAAATGTCTTCCTTGTATCTAGTCTAAATCTACCCTCTTTTAGTTTAAAACCATTACCCCTTGTCCTGTCACAACAGGGCCTGCTGAAATGTTTGTCCCTGTCTTTCCTGTAGGCCCCCTCTAAGTACTGAAAGGCTGCAGTAAGCTCTCCCCAGAGCCTTCTCTTCTCAAGGCTGAACAACCACAACTCTCTCAGCTTGTCCTCATAGGAGAGGTGCTCCAGCCCTCTGATCATTTTTGTGGCCCTCCCCCAGACCCGTTCCAACAGGTCCATGTCTTTCCTATGCTGAGGACTCCAGAGCTGGACACAGTACTCCAGGTGGGGCCTCATGAGAGTGGAGTAGAGGGGTATAATCACCTCCCTCCACCCACTGGCCACGCTTCTATTGATGCAGCCCAGGATGCACTTGACTTTCTGGGTTGCAAGTGCACACTATTGGCTCATGTGCAGCTTTTCATCCACCAGTACCCCCAAGTCCTTCTTGGCAGGGCCGCTCTCAATCCCTTGGTCCTGTAGCCTGTATTGATATCTGGGGTTTCCCCGACCCAGGTGCAGACCCTGCACTTGATCTTGTTGAACCTCATGAGGTTCACTCAGGCCCACTTCTTAAGCTTGTCCAGGTCCACACCACTCAGCCTGGTGTCGTCTGCAAACTTGCTGAGGTGCACTTGATCCCACTGTCTATGTCATTGATGAAGATATTAAACAGTGCTGGTCCCAATATGGACCCCTGAGGCATGCCACTTGTTACCGATCTCCATCTGGGCATTGAGCTGTTAGCATCTGGACACTGAGCCGTTGAACAATTTATGACACTCATAGTGTCAGTCAATGACTAATTTTAAAAGTTTGCATGTAACATCCCCTCACCTTCTGCATCTCAGGGTCAAAGGCATGTCTTTTATTTTTATCAAAAGCTAGATGAATAGACCCTGGCTCTTCACATCTCTTTCTGCACCTTCCCCAACATATGAGCATTGTTGGATAATTTAATAATGTTTTGCTTTCTCAAAGTCTCCAAGCATCTTTTTTTTTAAACATGTTTCATACATTCTTGCCTTGATCATGATCTGTGTATGTTTTTCTATTTTACCTTTTTTTCCCACGCATATGTGCCTCTTCTAGTTCTTTTATAAATACTTGCTGTTTGTTGTGTGTTTTGACATGCTTGGGGTTGGTACTTGCATGATGGATGTAATAGAAAAATAAATTTTAATTGTAATTTCTATAATTGGAATGCAGTTAGAAGGTACTGTTTGCTGCATATTCTGTTTTTCCTTATTTTTTATTTGCTTTTTGCTTCATTTTAAAACATGCTTTATCTTTTCATTTCGCCAGATTTATTATTCTCCTTAAATTCTTCATTTAATTTCTTGCATCTGAGCTCAACCAGATTGGATTCTATTGTCTTTTTTGACACTACAGTGTATTGGAATGAATATAGCTATCCCACTTGTCTTCTTGATTTAGACAAGGTCTAAATTAACAAGTCAC
>NW_009648544.1:100820-104728 GCF_000708025.1 Charadrius vociferus | reverse complement strand
CAACACGGGTCAACACGGGCTGAACACAGATCAACACGGGTCAACATGGGTCAAACATGGGTCAACACAGGTCCAACACGGGTCAACAAGGGTCAACACGGGTCGAACACAGGTGAACATGGGTCAACAGAGGTCAACACGGGTCCAACACAGGTCAACACGGGCACAAAATAGGCCGAACACAAGTCAACAGAGGTCAACACGGGTCCAACACAGGTCAACACGGGCACAAAATAGGCCGAACACAAGTCAACATGGGTCAACACGGGTCCAACACAGGTCAACATGGGTCAACACAGGTCGAACACAAGTGAACATGGGTCAACAGAGGTCAACACGGGTCCAACACAGGTCAACACGGGCAAACATGGGTCAAACACAGGTCAACACGGGTCAACATGGGTCGAACATGGGTCAACACAGGTCCAACACAGGTCAACATTGATCAACACAGGTCGAACACAAGTGAACATGGGTCAACACAGGTCAACACGGGTCCAACACACGTCAACATGGGCAAACATGGTCAAACACAGGTCAACACGGGTCAACATGGGACAACACGGGTCGAATACAGGTCAACCTGGGTCGAACACAGGTCAACATGAGCCAAACACAGGTCAACATGGGTCAACATAGGTCAAACATGGGTCAACACGGGTCCAACACAGGTCAACATGGGTCAGCACAGGTCTAACACAGGTGAATATGTGTCAACACAGGTCAACACGGGTCCAACACAGGTCAACATGGGCAAACATGGGTCAAACACAGGTCAACATGGGACAACACAGGTCGAACACAGGTCAACACGGGTCAACAGAGGTCAACATGGGTCGAACACAGGTCAACATGGGTCAACACAGGTCAACACGGGTCAAACACAGGTCAACACGGGCCAACATGGGCCAACACACATCAACATGGGCCAACACGGGCCAACACACATCAACATAGGTCAACATGGATCAACATGGGTCAACGTGGGTCAACACATGTCACAAAACGTGGGTCATCATGGGTCAATACAGACCGATGTGGGTCAACAGGGAGCGACACGGGCCAACACAGGGCAAAAAACATGGGTCAACGCAGGTTGACACGGGTTAACATGGATCAGCACAGGTCTACACGGGTCAAAATGGAGTATCACAGGGTGACATGAGTCGACATGGGTCAACACGGACCAGTACAGAGCAACATGGGTCAACATGGGTCAACAAACGTGGGTCAACAAGGTTCAATACCGCATCAACGTGGGCCACCACAGATTGACATGGGTCAACACGGAGTGACACAGGTCAACGTGGCTCAGCGCAGGTCTACGTGTGTCAACACGGCAACACGGGGCACAATGGAGCAACACAGAGTGACACGGGCCAACATGGGCTAACACGGAGCAACGTGGGTCAAGAAACAGGGGTCAACACAGACTGATGTGGGTCAACACGGGCCAACATAGGCCAACACGGGCCAACACAGGTCAATAAACATGGGTCAACACAGACTGACATGGGTCAACATGGAGTGACACAGGTGAAAATGGGCCAACACAGGTCAACACGGGTCAACACGGGCCAACACGGGTCAACACGGGTCAACACGGGTCAACACGGGTCATCATTGGCCAATGTCACCCCAACACGTGGGACAACCACAAGTACCGGGTTGTGGAGGGCGGGGCTCTGACACAGCCGTGATGTCATCACAGGGGGGTGAATGATGTCAGAGATGGGAAGGAGCCGCCCCACGCCCGGGCCAGGAAGCGACATCACTGGTGGGTAGGAAGTGACATCACCGGTGGGTAAGAAGTGACATCACTCATCAAGAAGGAGGATTAGACCTGAGCTGGACCTATCTCTGATGTCATCAAGGGCCCAGGAAATGACATCATCGACGTCCCGGGATGTCTGATGGGCTCAGTCCAAGCAGTGATGTCATCACTGGAGGAGGAAGTGATGTCACTGCCAGATGTAGGGCACAAAGTGACGTCAGGGGCACTATATAGGGGGCTATAGAGGATGCCAGCCCTATAGGGATCCCCTATAGGGGGAGGTCTATAGGGCACGAAGGCCCCTATGGAGGCCTATAGGAGGAGAAGGCTCTAAAGGAACCCCTATGGGGTCTATAGGGGGTCCCTCAGCCCAGAGAGGTCCCTATAGGGGTCTATAGAGGATACCAGCCCTATAGAGGGAGGTCTATAGGGCATGGAGGCCCCTATGGAGACCTATAGGAGGACCAGGCTGTACAGGAATCCCTATGGGGTCTATAAGGGATCTCTGAGCCCATAGCATCTGCTCTCGAACCCTATAAAGGATGCTAGCCCTATAGGGATCCCCTATAGTAGGAGGTCTATAGGGCACAGAGGCCTCTATAAAGACCTATAGGAGGACCAGGCTCTACAGAAACCCCTATGGGGTCTATAGGGTATCCCTGAGCCCATAAGGGTCCCTATAGGGATCTATAGAGGATGCTAGCCCTATAGGGGGAGGTCTATAGGGCATGAAGCCCCATATGGAGGCCTATAGGAGTACCAGGCTCTACAGGAACTCCTATGGGGTCTATAGAGCATCGCAGCACTATGGGGGTCCCCATGGGGGTCTATAGGGGCTCCGTATGTGGTCTATAGGGTATTGTAGCACTGTAGGGGTCCCTGTGGAGATCTATAGGTGCTCCCTATGGGGTCCATAGGGTATCGTGGCACTATGGGGGTCCCTATGGGGGTGCCTATGGGGTCTACAGAATATCATGGTACTATGTGGGTCCCTATGGGGGCTCCCTATGGGGGTCTATAGGGTATTGTAGCACTATGGCGGTCCCTATGGGGTCTATATAGTATCATAGTACTATAGGGGTCCCTATGGGGTCTATAGGGGTCCCTATGGTGTCTATAGGGCATTAGAGCACTACTGGGGTCCCTATGGGGGTCTACATTGGATTCCTATGGGGTCTATAGGGTATTGCAGCACTACTGGGGTCCCTATGGGAATCGCTATGGGTTCTATAGGGTATCATGGCAATATGGGGGTCCCTATGGGGTCCATAGACACTCCCTATGGGACCTATAGTGTATTACATCACTACAGGGGTCCCTATAGGGGATCCTATGGGGTCTATAGGGTATTGTAGCACTATGGGGGTCCCTATAGGCACTCCCTATGGGGGTCTATAGGGTATTGTAGCACTATGGGGGTCCCTATGGGGGATCCCTATGGGGTCTATAGGGTATCGCGGCACAATGGGGGTCCCTATAGGCGCTCCCTATGGGGTCTATAGGGTATCGTGGCACTATGGGGGTCCCTATGGGGGTCTATAGGGTATTGGAGCACTGGGGGGGGGTCCCTGTGGAGGGTCCCTATGGGGTCTATAGGGTATTATAGCACTATGGGGATCCAAATAGGCGCTCCCTATGGGATCTATAGGGTATCACGGCACTATGGGGTCCCTATAGAGGATCCCTGTGGGGTCTATAGGGTATCGCAGCACTATGGGGGTCCCTATAGGCGCTCCCTATGGGATCTATAGGGTATCATGGCACTATGGGGGTCCCTATGGGGGTCTATAGGGTATTGGAGCACTGGGGGGGGGTCCCTGTGGAGGGTCCCTATGGGGTCTATAGGGTATTATAGCACTATGGGGATCCAAATAGGCGCTCCCTATGGGATCTATAGGGTATCACGGCACTATGGGGGTCCCTATAGAGGATCCCTGTGGGGTCTATAGGGTATCGCAGCACTATGGGGGTCCCTATAGGCGCTCCCTATGGGATCTATAGGGTATCATGGCACTATGGGGGTCCCTATGGGGGTCTATAGGGTATTGTAGCACTATGGAGGGCCCTATGGGGGATCCCTAGGGGGTCTATAGGGTATCGCGGCACAATGGGGGTCCCTATAGGCGCTCCCTAT
>NW_009648544.1:88461-95688 GCF_000708025.1 Charadrius vociferus | reverse complement strand
GGGGGAGAGGGGAGAAAGGGTGTCCCCGGGGTGTCCCCGCAGCCCCGTGACGTCGCCCGAGGTGTCGCCGGGCCCTCGGTGACGTCCCCAACCCACCCCCGGGGTGAGGCCACACAGGGGGTTCCCGAACCCACCCCTCCCCCCCCTCTCTCCGTAATGTCACCTAAAGGTGTCCCCCGCCCATGGTGACGTCACAGGGGGTGTCCCCAACCCCTGGTGGCATCACATAAGGTGTCCCCAAGCCCTAGTGATGGCCTGGTGGCATCTCCACACCACGTCGGTGTCCCCAACGATGTCCTTAATATCCCCGGGGGGTGTCCTCAGTGGTGTCCCCAAACTCTGGTGGCTGCTCCACCCCACGTTGATGTCCCCAACCCCTGGTGGCATCACATAAGATGTCCCCAACCCCTAGTGATGGCCTGGTGGCATCTCCACACCACATCGGTGTCCCCAAAGATGTCCTTAATATCCCCTGGGGATGTCCCCAGTGGTGTCCCCAGGTCCTGGTGATGCTCTGGTGTCTTCTCCACACCATATTAGTGTCCCCAACTCCTGGTGACATCCCATAAGGTGTCCCCAACCTCTGGTGATGCCCTGGTGGCATCTCCACACCACGTTGGTGTCCCCAACGATGTCGTTAACGCCCCCCGGGCATGTCCTCAGTGGTGTCCCCAACCTCTGGTGATGTCCTGGTGGCATCTCCACACCATGTTGGTGCCCCCAACGATGTCCTTAATGTACCCAGGGCATGTCCTCAGTGGTGTCCCCAACCTCTGGTGATGTCCTGGTGGCATCTCCACACCATGTCGGTGTCCCCAGCTGTGTCCTTAACACCCCCTGGGGATGTCCTCGGTGATGTCCCATGATCCTGGTGATGGCCTGGTGGCATCTCCACACCACGTTGGTGTTCCCAACAATGTCCTTAATGTCGCCTGGGCATGTTCTCAGTGGTGTCCCCAAGTTCTGGTGTTGCTCTGGTTGCCTCTTCACACCATGTTGATGTCCCCAACCCCTGGTGACATCCCATAAAGTGTCCCCAACCCCCGGTGGTGACCTGGTGGCATCTCCACACCATGTTGATGTCCCCAACCTCTGGTGACATCCCATAAAGTGTCCCCAACCCCTGGTGGTGACCTGGTGGCATCTCCACACCACGTTGGTGTCCCCAGCTGCATCCTTAATGCCACCTGGGGATGTCCTTGGTGGTGTCCCATGATCCCGCTGATGCTCTGGTGGCTTCTCCACACCACGTTGATGTCCCCAGTGCCTGCTGACGCCCCCATCTGATGTCCCCAGGTATCTCCAGACCTCGGTGACGACCCCGGTCCCCGCCGGTCACCCATCTTCCCAGCCATGGCAGAGGCAGTCCACTACATCCACCTCCAGAACTTTAGCCGGTCCCTCCTGGAGACCCTCAACGGCCAACGGTTGGGCGGTCACTTCTGCGACGTGACGGTGCGTATCCGCGAGGCCACTTTACGCGCTCACCGCTGCGTCCTGGCCGCCGGCAGTCCCTTCTTCCACGACAAGCTGCTCTTGGGTCACTCGGCCATCGAGGTGCCACCCGTTGTCCCCAGTGGAGCTGTGCGGCAGTTGGTGGAGTTCATGTACAGCGGTTGTTTGGTGGTGGCCCAATCGGAAGCTCTCCAGATCCTCACCGCCGCCTCCATCCTCCAAATCAAGACCGTCATCGACGAGTGTACCCAAATCATCTCGCAAAGCCGTGGGCCCAAGGCGTCCATTGCGCTACAGGATTGCTCTAAGGAATTCACACTAACTACTTAGATATATGTTGTGCCACTCTCTGAGAGGCAGTGCTTTAAGAAATGCATGAAGATAGGGCTGTGAAGATGACAAATGGTAAAGATGATATAAATAGTTACAGAAGAGATAGATATATTCCATTTAGGTTCTGTGTCTTGCAAAATATTTGGGACACAGAGATCTTCAGTGGAACTGTTTACCTCCTTTTTAAGGACACATATATAGGAAAGTCACATTTAGGCGCGGAGGGGGGTGTCCCCTCTGTCCCCGAGGTGGCCCAACCCGGTCCCTCGCGTTGTCCTGAGCCGTCCTATCAGTGCGGTCACTGCCAGAAGACCTTCAGCTCCCGCAAGAACTACACCAAACACATGTTCATCCACTCCGGTGAGGGGACACGGCAGAGGGGACATGGCAGAGGGGACACGGCAGGGGACACCGGGGGGGGATGGGGACAGGGGAGCTGCAGTGGGTCCCTTGTGGGGACAGGGGAGGTGGGGACAGTGGAAGGGTGGGGAGATGCTGGAGGGGACAAGGATGTGGGGCGATGGGGATGGTGCAGTGAGGGAGTGGGGACATGTGGGGACGGTGACGGTGATGTTGGGAGATGGGGGTGCGGAGGGTTGGGGACAGGGACGCAACGGGGACCCATGTTGACCTGGGTTTACCCGTGTCACTCCACATTAATCCGTGTTGACACATGTTGCTGTGTTGGTCCACGTTGACATGTGTTGCTCCACATGATGAGCGTTGACCTGTGTCACTCTGTGGTGACCAACGTCACTACGTGGTGACCCACGTCACTCTGTGTTGACCCACATCAACCTGTGTTGACCTGTGTTGCTCCATGTTACTCCGTGTTCACTCATGTTGCTCTATGTTAGTCCACGTTGACATGCATTGCTCCATGTTGACATGCGTTCACCTGTGTCACTCTGTCAACTCGTGTTGACCCATGTCACCCTGTGATGACCCACGTCACCCTGTGATGACCCGTATGTTGATCAAGTGTTGACCTGGGTTGACACATCACTCCATGTCATTCCACGTTGACACACATTGCTGTGTTGGTCCATATTGACATGTGTTGCTCCACATGATCAGCGTTGACCTGTGTCACTCTGTGGTGACCCATGTTGACCCGTGTTACTTTGTGGTGACCCACATCAGTCTGTGTTGATCCGTGTTGACCTGTGCTGACCAATGTTGACCCGTGTTGATCCATGTTGATCCCTATTGATCTATGTTTACCTATGTGACTCTGTGTCACTCCATTTTGATCCATGTAGACCTGCATTGATCTATGTTGTCCCATGTCTCTTTGAGTTGACCCATGTTGATCCAGTGTTGACCTGTGTTCACCCATTTTGACCCATGCCGATCCGTGTTGACCCATGCCGATCCGTGTTGCTTTGTTAATCCGGTGACCTATGTTGGTCTGTGTTGCTCCAAGTTGACCTGTGTTGACCTGCTGACCCACATTGACCTATGCTGACCCATGCTGATCCATGTTCACCTGTGGAACCATGTCGAGCTATGTCGAAGTGTGTTGATCCATGTTGACCTGTGTTGACCCCTGTTGATCCATCATCACCTGTGGAACTGTGTTGACCCGTGTTGGTCTGTGTTGCTCCAAGTTGATCTGTGCTGACCCATGTTGATCCATGATCACCTGTGGAACCCTGTTGACCCATGTTGGTCTGTGTTGGGCTTCATGGATGATGTCAATCCCTTTTGACCCATGTTGGTCCACTGACTTGTGTTGATCTATGTTGACTCATGCTGACCTGTGTCATTCTGTGTTGACCTGTGCTGATCCGTGTTGACCCCTGTCAACCTGTGTTGCTCCATGTTGACCTCTATTGGTCCATGTTGACCCATGTGAACCTGTGTTGCTCCATGTTGCTCCATGTTGACCCACCAGCCTGTGTTGCTCCATGTTGATGTCTACTGATCCATATTGACCCTGTTACCCTGTGTTGCTCCACATTGACCTCTACTGATCCATGTTGACCCATGTGAACCTGTGTTGCTCCATGTTGACCTGTATTGATCCATGTTGACCCCTGTCAAGCTGTGTTGCTCCACGAGGCCCTATGTTGGCCTGTATTCATCCACGTTGACCCAAAATCTGTGTTGCTCCACGTTGCTCCATGTTGACCTGTATTGATCCATGTTGACCCATTTCAACATGTGTTGCTCCATGATGCTCCATGTTGGCCTGTATTCATCCATGGTGACCCATGTTGAGCTGCCAGCCTGTGTTGCTCCATGTTGACCTGTATTGATCCATGTTGACCCCTGTCAAGCTGTGTTGCTCCACGAGGCCCTATGTTGGCCTGTATTCATCCACGTTGACCCAAAATCTGTGTTGCTCCACGTTGCTCCATGTTGACCTGTATCGATCCATGTTGACCCACGTTGATCTGTGTTGACCCATGTTGATCCATGTTGACCCATGTTGATCCATGTTGACCCATATCGATCCAGGTTGACCCACGGTTGTCTCTCCGTAGGCGAGAAGCCCCACCAGTGCTCCATCTGCTGGCGCTCCTTCTCTCTCCGTGACTACCTGCTGAAGCACATGGTGACCCACACGGGCGTCCGCGCCTTCCAGTGCGGCGTCTGCTGCAAACGCTTCACCCAGAAGAGCTCTCTCAATGTCCACATGCGCACCCACCGCCCCGAGCGCTTCCAGTGCCGCCTCTGCACCAAGGGCTTCTCCCACCGCACCCTCCTCGAGCGTCACGCCGCTGCCACCCACCCTGTCCCACCGCCGGGACCACCGCCGGGGCCGCCGCCACCACCTGAAGCCGGGCTGGCAACGTGGCCAGGAACCGAGGCCGCGGGTGCCGGCCCTGCTCACACGGCGTGAAGGTGTCCCGGAGGGACACACACGTGTCTCTGTCACCCCCAAACTGCCATGGGGGTGGACTTTGGGGCTCCCCTGTGCCCATGGATGAGCCCCTGGGGCTGTTGGAGCCCCCCGGGGTGAAACCTGAAGGACTTTGACCCCCACCTCAGCCATGGTTTCGATGCCCCAGATGGACAGATGGCGGGAGATGGGGTCCATCCCGCTTGTCCCCTCCCAGTGACGTGGTTTCCGTGTCCCCACCCCCCCCAAAACCGCAGCAGTGGGGGCGGCTCAACAGACTCGGTGGCACCGGGGGGTGGTGAAAATCAACACGCGGGATTTAAGGACTGTTTTAGTGCCATTATTGTGATTTTTTTTTTCTCCTAAAAATTTCCCCTCCCCTTCCTCACCGCTTGCCCACATGACATCTCACCTACTGACTGGTGGGTGCCAACTGTGGGCACATGACCACCATGGAAGGGCCACGGTAGGCGTTGGCCACATCATGGGACCTCCCCAAGTCTTTGTGATGATGATGGGTGTCAACGGGACGAAACTATGTCCCCGTGGCCACCACGGAACGGCCACAGTAGGTGTTGGCCACATCACAGGACCTCCCTGAGTCTTTGTCATGATGACGGGTGTCAACAGGACCAAACTATGTCCCCGTGGCCACCATGGAAGGGCCGTGGTAGCTGTTGGCCACGTCATGGGACCTCCCCAAGTCTTTCTGTTGACAATGGGCACCAGTGGGGCCAAACTACACCTCTGTGGCCACCACAGAAGGGCTGTAGTAGCCATTGGCCAAGTCATGGACCCTTCCCAGGTCTTTGACGGGCACCAAAAAGGCCAAACGATATCCCCATGGCTACCACAGAAGGGCTGCGGTAGCCATTGGCCACATCATGAGTCCTCTTCAAGTCTTTTCATCCATGTTTGTCCCCAGTCCTGTGGCTTTTTGCCTACACGGGTTCCCCACAAGCCAACAATGGGCATTGATGGAGCCAAACCATGTCCCCTTGGCCACCACAGAAGGGTCATAGACTCATTGGCCACATCATGGGGCCTCCCCAAGTCATTTACACTGACGATGAGTTCCCATGGCCACCACAGAAGGGCTGTAGCAGCCATTGACCACATCATGCGTCCTCCGTGAACCTTTCTGCTGATGGTGGCCACCAGCAGGGCAAACCACGTCCCCGGGGCCACCACAGAAGGGCTGCGGTAGCCATTGGCCACATCATGGGGCCTCCCCAAGTCATTTACACTGACGATGAGTTCCCATGGCCACCACAGAAGGGCTGTAGCAGCCATTGACCACGTCATGGGTCCTCCATGAACCTTTCTGTTGATGATGGCCACCAGCAGGGCAAACCACGTCCCCATGGCCACCACAGAAGGAGTGCCATCTTCTCTGCCACCTCCTCCCCTGTCCTTGGGGAGCTCCTCAGAGCCCCCGTTGCATCGCCAGAGCCGGACCGGGCCTTCGCTCGGCTGCGTGGAGGCGGTGGCGAGCAAGGTGGGAACCGCGGCTGAAGGTCTTGGTGCAGTTGGGACAGCGGTAGGGCTTCTCGCTGGTGTGGGTGCGTTGGTGCTCGAGCAGATGGGCGCTCTCGCCGAAGCATTTGCCGCACTGGCCGCACTGGAAGGGCTTCTGGCCACTGTGGAGACGGCGATGCTGGTTGAGGTTGGAGCTCCAGCCGAAACGTTTGCCGCAAGCCCCGCACTCGTAGGGTTTCTCGCCGGTGTGGGTGCGCTGGTGCTGCAGGAGGTTGGAGTTCTGGGTGAAGCTCTTGGCGCAGGCGCCACACTTGTAGGGCTTCTCGCCCGTGTGGGTGCCCAAGTGTCGCATCAGGTGCGAGCTCTGCCCAAAGGCCTTGCCGCATTCGGTGCACTTGTAGGGTTTTTGGGTACGTGGCGGGGACGTAGGGGGCAGCCCCCAGGGCCAGCCCAGGCTGAGCGATGGGGACAGCGGTGGCGATGTCACCAGGCTCTCAGGGGTGTCCGTCTCCAGGGACTTCACGGTGTCTGTGGGGACACGGAGATGGGTGTCAGCCTGAAGATCCCTAATTGCCTTCCCTGAGCTTCTTAATTGCCCCCCAGTATCCCTAATTGTTGCCTGGAATTCCCAAATCGCCCGCTGAGCTCCCAAATCGCCCCTTTGATCTCCCTCACTGCCCCCCACCCCTGGATCTCCCAGTTTGCTTCCCAAGCTGTATGGTGCCCTCGCAGACCCACATCTCATTCAGAGATGGCCAGGAGGAACGTGGAGGTCAGGGATGGACCTGGCTTGGGGTTGGGGTTGGAGCAGGGACCCCTCAGATGTCCCATGTGTCCCACCCTGGTGGTGGGATGAAGCTGGGGAGACACCCAGGACCGTGGTGGGTCTCCATCCTTGGAGTTCCTCAGACTTCCCTGGGAGGAACCATGAGGAACCTGGATGAGGTGGTGACCTGCTTTGGTTGGCGTCGGAGCCCTCTGCCGTCCCATGATGCTTTGCGATGCCCCCGCCCCCTGCTTTGTACCCCATCCCCTGCTGGGCTTACCTCCGTGGGCACTGGGGACCATCCTGCCATCACCAGGCGGCTCCTCCATGTCCTGTGGGGAGACAC
>NW_009648544.1:86302-87724 GCF_000708025.1 Charadrius vociferus | reverse complement strand
GACACAGGGATGGGGTCATCCCAGTGTCCCAGGGGTGCAGAGTTGAATTTGGGGAGACAGAGCTGTGGGGGGGATGGACGTGTCCAGAGTGGAATTTGGGGGGTCCCCGAGGTGACCCGTGTCCTTACCAGTGGGTGACGAGGCCGGAGTGCTGGTGGTGGCTCCCCGATGTCCCCACGGCGACAGGCAGACTAAAGGGCATTCACGATGTCCATATTTCGGTGTTCTTTGGGGCTCCTGGTGATGGATTTGGTGACATTTGGCACCCATGTTGCTGTCCCCAAGGTGACTCGTGTCCCCGCTGGTGGGTGATGAGGACGGAGCGCTGGCGGTGGCTCCCCAGTGTCCCCATGGTGACAGGCAGAGCTAAGGGCATTCCTAATCTCCATCCTTTGGGGTTCTTTGGGGCTCCTGGTGATGGATTTGGTGACATTTGGCACCCATGTTGCTGTCCCCAAGGTGACTCGTGTCCCCGCTGGTGGGTGATGAGGACGGAGCGCTGGCGGTGGCTCCCCAGTGTCCCCATGGTGACAGGCAGAGCTAAGGGCATTCCCAATGTCCATATTTCGGTGTCCTTTGGGGCTCCTGGTGGCGGATTCGGTGACACCCGGCACCTGTTTTGGTGTCCCCAAGGGCTACTTGACTCCCCCCTGGTGGGTGACAAGGCCGCAGCACTGGCGGTGGCTCCCGAATGTCCCTGTGGTGATGGGCAGAGCTAAGGGGATTCTCGATGTGCGTATTTTGGTGTCCTTTAGGGATCCTGGTGATGGATTTGGTGACATTTGGCACCCATGTTGCTGTCCCCAAGGTGACTCGTGTCCCCACCAGTGGGTGACAAGGCCGGAGCGCTGGCGATGGCTCCCCGATGTCCCCATAATGACAGACAGAGCTAAGGGGATTCCCAATGTCTGTATTTCAGGGTTCTTTGGGGTTCCTGGTGATGAATTTGGTGACATCCAGTGCTGTTTCGGTGTCCCCAAGGGCTACTTGTGTCCCCACGAGTGGGTGACAAGGCCGGAGCACTGGCAGTGGCTCCTTGACGTCCCCACAGCGATGGGCAGAGCCAAGGGGATTCCCAATGTCCGTATTTTGGGGTCCTTTGGGATTTCTGGTGATGGATTCGGTGACACCCGGTGCCCATTTCGGTGTCCCCAAGGGCTACTTGTGTCCCCGCTGGTGGGTGACGAGGCCGGAGCGCTGGCGGAAGCATTTTCCGCAGCGCGGGCAGGGGAACGGTTTCTCCCCGGTGTGGATGCGGCGGTGAGCGGTGAGGTGGGAGGCGACGGCGAAAGCTTTGCCGCATTCGGCGCAGGCGTGAGGCCGTTCGCCGGTATGACTGCGCCGGTGCAACGCCAACGCCGAGCTTTGGCTGAAGCGTTTGCCACAGTGGGCGCAGGCCAAGGGCCGCGCCCCACGGGGCAC
>NW_009648544.1:82931-86133 GCF_000708025.1 Charadrius vociferus | reverse complement strand
AGCGGTGGCCCTCCGGGTAAGTGGGGACATCGCGCTGGTGGTAGGCGGTGGCAGGGGAGGGGGGCGGTGGCGGCGGTGGTGGCAGCACCGGGGGTGGTTGCAGAGGGGTGGCGGGGCCGGGGGCTGCGGAGAGAGGGGAGAGTGAGAGGGGGGATGGCGCGTGGGGAT
This sequence comes from Charadrius vociferus, assembly GCF_000708025.1. NCBI lineage: Eukaryota > Metazoa > Chordata > Aves > Charadriiformes > Charadriidae > Charadrius > Charadrius vociferus. The sequence goes on along the minus strand of NW_009648544.1, from coordinate 85,965 downwards.
GCTGGGGACATGCGGAGGGACATGGGGGACACATGGAGGGACACGTGGTGTGACGTGGGACAGGCGGAAGGACATGTGGAGGGACACGGAGGACATAGGGTGTGACATGGGGGACACATGGTATGACATGGGGGACACGGAGGGACGCACAGTGGGACATGCGGAGGGACATGGGGGACGCGTGGAGGGATACGCAGCATGACATGGGAGATGTGGAGGGACATGGGGACACGTGGAGTGATACGCGGTGTGACATGGGGACACAGGGGTACATGGGGAACACACGTAGGGACACGCAGAGCGACATGGGGGACACGCAGAGGGACAGCGGTGTGACGTGGGACATGTGGAGGGACATACAGAGGGACATTGGGGCCATAGGGTGTGACATGGGTGACACAGAGGGATGCACGGTGGGACATGGGGGACACATGGGGGGATACGTGGTGTGACATGGGGACACAGAGGTACATGGGGAACACAGGGTCACGCAGAGGGACATGGGGGACACACAGAGGGACAGCGGTGTGACGTGGGACATGCGGAGGGACACACAGAGGGACATGGGATACATAGGGTGGGACACGGGAGATGCATGGTATGACAGTGGGGACACAGAGGGATACACAGTGGGACATGGGGGACATGCAGAGGGACATGGGGAACATGGAGGGACACGTGGTACGACAAGGGGGACACCGAGGGACACATGGAGGGACATAGGGGACACACAGAGGGACATGAGGATATAGGGTGTGACACGAGTGACATGCAGAGGTACATGGGGGACATGCAGAAGGACATGCAGTGTGACATGGGGGACACACAGGTACACATGGTGGGACATGGGGAACATGGAGGGACATACGGTGTGACATGGGGACACACAAAGGGACATGTGGTGTGACATGGGGGACGTGCAGAGGGACACACAGTGTGACATGGGGGACATGTGGAAGAACACTGGGACACATGGAGGGATACGTGGTGTGACATGGGGACATGGGGACACACTTAGGGACACACAGAGGAACATGTGGGACATGTGGAGGGACATAGGGGACACGAAGGGACACGCGGGTGTGATGTGGAGGACACGCCGAGGGACACACGGTGTGATGTGGGACATGTGGAGGGACACACAGTGGGACATGGGGACATGCAGAAGGACACACAGTGGGACATGGGGGACACACAGTGGGACATGGGGGGACAGAGAGGGACACATGGTGTGACGTGAGGGACATGCGGTATGACATGGTGACACAGAGGGATGCACAGTGGGACATGGGGACACATGGAGGGACACGGGGGACATAGGGTGTGACATGGGGGACACAGGTACATACAAAGGGACATAGGGGACACACAGAGGGACAAGGGGACACGTGAAGGGACACGTGGCGTGAAACGGGAGACATGGAGGGACATGGGGACATGTGGAGGGATACGCAGTGTGACATGGGGACATGGGTGTACATGGGGAACACAGTGACATGCAGAGGGACATGGGGGACATGCAGAGGGACACGTGGTGTGAGACGGGGGACGCGCAGAGGGACACAGAGGGATATGGGGACATAGGATGTGACATGGGTGACATGCAGAGGGACACGGGGACATGTAGAAGGACATGCAGTGTGACATTGGGGACACACAGGTACACACAGTGGGACATGGGGGACATGGAGAGGGACATGGGGGACATGGAGGGACACACGGTGTGACATGGGAGACGCATGGAAGGACATGTGGAGGAACATGGCGGACATAGGGTGTGACAATGGGGACACAGAGGTCCACAAGGTGGGACATGGGGGACACACAGTGTGATGTGAGACACATGGAGGGACATAGGGGACACATGGAGGGACACGCAGTGTGATGTAGTACATGTGGAGGGACACAGAGGGACACGGGGACATAGGGTGTGACATGGGTGACACGCAGAGGGACATGGGGGACACAGGGACAAACAGTGGGACATGGGAGACATGAAGAGGGACATGGGAAACATGGAGGGACACGGTGTGATGTGGGGGACATGCAAAAGGACATAGGGACACGCAAAGGGACACGTGGTATGACATGGGGGACACGGAAGGACAAACAGTGGGACATGGAGGACACATGGAAGGACACGCAATGTGACGTGAGACATGGAGGGACACGGGGGACACACAAAGGGACACATGGAGAGACATGGGGAGATGCAGAGGGACATGGAGGACACACAGAGGGACACAAAGCGACATGGGGACACATGGAGGGCCATAGGAATATGGGGGGGCACTGGGGGTGACATGGGGGACACTGGGAGTGACACAGTGATGCAGGGCAACACATGGAGTGACATAGGGGACGTGGGGGGACATGGGGATGTCAGGGGACACGTGGTGTGATGTGGGGAACACGTGGAGGGACACGCAGTGTGACATGGGGACACGTGGAGTGACACAGCGTGTGATGTGGAGGACACACAGTGTGACACAGGGGACGTGCGGAGGGACATGGGGGACACATGGAGAGAGATGGGGACATTTGGCGTGGCATGGGGACATAGGGGGACACGTGGTGTGACAAAGTGGACACATGGAGAGAGATGGGGACATTCAGAGTGCCACGGGGACGTGTGGAGACACGAGACATGACATGGGGGACACGGGGACATGGAGGACACGGTGCGATGTGAGGGGACACACGGTGTGACGTGGGGACACAGACGGACACAGAGTCACAGGAGGATGCGGGGGGGACACCTGGTGTGACATGGAGGGACACGTGAGAGGACGTGGGGACATATGGGGGACATGAAGGGACTTTGAGAGACCTGAGGACACGAGGGGGACATGGTGGGGACACAAGGGGATGTGGGGACACAAGGGGACACCAGGGGATGCGGAGGGGACACTGAGGGACACGGGGGGGACCTTGAGGGGGACCCAAGGACCTGCAGGGGACATGGAGGGGACACTGAGGGACCTGGGGACAGGGAGGGGGACAGGAGGGGACTCGGGAGGATGTGGGGGGACAT
>NW_009648544.1:80411-82789 GCF_000708025.1 Charadrius vociferus | reverse complement strand
CCCCCCGAGCTCCCACTAACTCCTAGGGCTTCCTGTGGCTCCCCCCCAGTGTTCCCAGTAACCCCCAGTGCCTCCCAAGTGCTCCCAGTAACATCCCACTGCTCTTGGTTTCCCCCAGCCGACCTTCCCAGCACTCCAAATAACACCCAGTAATTCCAATAACCTCCCCAGTGCTCCCAGTTCTGCCCCCCAGCACTCCCAGTGGCCCCCTGTGTCTACCCACCAGCTTCTCCGTCACTCCCAGTCCCTCCCCAGCACTCCCAGTACTCCCAGTAACCCCCCTGTTGCCCTCTAGCGTCCACTCCACCAGCCTTCCCAGTCCTCCCACTTCCCCCTTAGTGCTCCCAGTCCCTCCCCAGTGCTCCCACTTCTGCTCCCCAGCACTCCCAGTGGCCCCCTGTGTCTACCCACCAGCTTCTCCATCACTCCTAGTCCCTCCTCAGCACTCCCAGTTCCCCCCAGTACTCCCAGTACCCCCCCTGTTGCCCTCTAGCGTCCACTCCACCAGCCTTCCCAGTCCTCCCACTTCCCCCTTAGTGCTCCCAGTAACCCCCTGGTGCCCCCCCATGTCTACCCCCACAGCCTCTCCAGCACTCCCAGTCCCCTCCAGTGCTCCCAGTAACCCCCTGGTGCCCCCCTGTGTATACCCACCAGCTTCTCCATCACTCCTAGTCCCTCCTCAGCACTCCCAGTTCCCCCCAGTACTCCCAGTAACCCCCTGGTGCCCGCCCCAGCCACCCCTTAGTGCTCCCAGTAACCCCCTGGTGCCCCCCTGTGTCTACCCACCAGCTTCTCCATCACTCCTAGTCCTTCCTCAGTACTCCCAGTAACCCCCAGTACTCCCAGTAACCCCCTGGTGCCCGCCCCAGCCACCCCTTAGTGCTCCCAGTAACCCCCTTGTGCCCCCCTGTGTCTACCCACCAGCTTCTCCATCACTCCTAGTCCTTCCTCAGTACTCCCAGTAACCCCCAGTACTCCCAGTAACCCCCTGGTGCCCGCCCCAGCCACCCCTTAGTGCTCCCAGTAACCCCCTTGTGCCCCCCTGTGTCTACCCACCAGCTTCTCCATCACTCCTAGTCCTTCCTCAGTACTCCCAGTAACCCCCAGTACTCCCAGTAACCCCCTGGTGCCCGCCCCAGCCACCCCTTAGTGCTCCCAGTAACCCCCTTGTGCCCCCCTGTGTGGGGGGCGGTACCGGAGGGGCGGTACTGGGGGGGCCCCAGGGGTGTCCCCACCCCACATGGGTGCCAGCACCCCAGGGACACCCAAGGGGGATGTCACCACACCGAGGACACCCACGTGGGGGTCCCCACTCCAGGGCGGGGGGTGACGAAGGGGGTCAGCACCCATAGGTGCCCCCCCCCATCCTCTCCCAGTAGCTCCCACTGCTCCTCCCCATCCTCCCCCAGGAGCTCCCAGTTGGGTGCCACATCCTCATTGGTGCGGGGGTGGGGACACCCACGGGTGACACAGGACCCCGGGACATTCGGGAGGTCCCACTGGGCCCCCACGGTGGGGTGGGGAGGGGGAGACACCCCCCATCTTCCCATGGACTGGGAATGGGGGATGGGCAGGGAGCCCCCATACTGGGAGAAAGGCTCCCAAACTGGGAGAGAGGCTCCCAAACTGGGAACAGACGAGGGGATGTGAACAGGGACACCCCTCCAAACTGGGACAGGGGGAACACCCCTCAAACTGGGAATGGGGAAAGGGAAACACCCCTTAAACTGGGAATGGGGGAGGGGATATGTGTGCAGCACCCCCAAACTGGGAATAGGGGAGGGAGATAAACCCGCAAACTGGGAATGGAAACCTCCCCCCGCCCCCGCCAAACTGGGAATGGGTGAGAGGATTAAATCGTTCTAACTGGGAATGGGGAATTGGGACTCGGCCCCAAACTGGGAATGGAGGAGGGGAATAGACCTCCTCCCCAAAAATGGCAAGAGGGGGGTGGCTGGGGGGAACCCCTCCCCAAACTGGGAAGGGGGGAGGGGAGATACACCCAAACTGGGAATGGAGGAGGGGAGATACACCCAAACAGGGAATGGTGGAGGGGAAAATCTCCCAAACTGGTTTTCTGCTCTCCCCCCCCGCCCTACCAGCGGGTCATTAAACAGGCCAGTATTTGGGTGCTTTTTGGGAGGGATGGGAGATATTTACGCCCACGGGTAGCGAGGGGAGGCCCAGTTTGGCCTAGTTTGCCCCCCAGTCCGCCGCCCTGGTCCCCCCCAAACTCCTGTACGACCCTCCCAGCAACTGTCACCGAGCACTGGCTTTAAATTATCCTCTCCGGCGGCGATATTAAGTGGTTTTTAAGGTGTTTTTACTCACTTGCACGGGGCCGTGCAGCCGCCTCCATCCCCCCCGGCGCTCCCACC
>NW_009648544.1:79682-79981 GCF_000708025.1 Charadrius vociferus | reverse complement strand
GGCGGAGCGCTTGGAAGAAGCGAATTGGATTCGTGTGCTGTCAGTCTGCGCTTTCCGGATTTCTATTGGACTAGGAATGTGGCCTCCACCCACTGAGCGAGCTGATTGGTCTATCCCCCTTTGACTCCGCCTCCGCGCCTCACATGCCGGAGGGTCCTTCCCGCTCCTCTCGCTGCTGTCCCGCCTTCCCCGTTCTCCCTTCGCCTCCCATTGCCTTCCCGCCCCGTCAATCTCCGCTAGTCCCCGCCTCCTCGGCGCAGAGCGGGTGCTGATTGGCTAGTTCCGGAGGCGGGGGCCTC
>NW_009648544.1:74606-78477 GCF_000708025.1 Charadrius vociferus | reverse complement strand
ACACCCTCAGCTTCCCCCCCGGGGGGGTTTCTCATCTGTGGGGCTTTGTTTGGAGGTGGGGTGGTCCACGGGGGTCTCTCCGAGCCCCCAACTGCCCCACGGCTGCTCTGACCCCACCAGGACGCCTGCGTCCTTCCCGCCATGGGGTTGTCCCACCCCGGTGAAGGGGGGAACAGGAACGTTCAGAGCCCGTTACCGGCTCCTCCTCGCCATCTTCTCTCCCCGCTTCTCAGCGGGGAGGTTTCTGGAGAGATCAAAAGCGCCACATCCTCTCGCTGATGCTCTGTGGGAGATGGCATCTCAACCGCCGCTCCCGAGAGGAGGAGGAGGAGGAAGAAGAAGGGTCCATCAACGGCTGCTGCAAAGACGGAGGATGGAGCCAAGTGGGAAGCAGCAGCCGTGGAGCTTCGCGGTGGATGTTGGGAGAAACTTCATTACCCAACGGTTCAGCTGGAAACCTGGGTCGATGCTGGACCTGCGATGGGAGCGGGGAGCCCCTGTGGTACTGTCCTCTTCCACGATGACATCGGGGACAACGCCGGGGCTGTGGTGGGACTCCAGTTTTGGAGGTCTCCAAGGTTTTGCGTGTCACTGTCCCAGGATCTTCCGCTTTCTTCCTTTGCTGCTGCAGTGCGTTAGCGGCCCACCGTGTTTTTGGCAGGCGTGCGGGTCCACCAGGGAACTCTCTAGTGACAAACGGTGGCGACTGGGGTTTGGGGTGACCCCTGGGGGAGATCTCACCCCCCTGATATCCTCCCCCTCCCCGCAGTGGTCAACTGCCCCATCTGCAAACAGCAGTGTGACCTGAAGGACATCGTGGAGAACTACTTCCTGAGGGACAGCAAGGCCGAGGATGCTGCCGCCAGCCAGGAATCCAGCCAGGTAACGCATCGTTAATGCTTAATTAATCCTTAATTAGGGTGAAAGGAGCTCCCCGCGGGCTGGGTGAGCCTGGTGTCCCCACGCTGTGTGTCCTGTCCCCTCCCAGTGTTGCACCAGCTGCGAGGACAACGCCTTGGCCACCAGCTACTGTGTGGAGTGCTCGGAGCCGCTCTGTGAGACCTGCGTGGAAGCCCACCAGAGGGTCAAATACACCAAGGACCACACGGTCCGGGCCACAGGTCCGTCCTTGTCACCGTGTTGTCACCGTCCCGTGGTTGTCGCGCTGTCACCGCCCTTTCTGAGGCAGCGACCGTGTGGCCGGCGCATCCCCGGGTCCATCTGGAGGTGCCACCGTGGTGGCCGTCCCTACCCCACAGGGACATCTTCCTCCCCTTCAGCGGGTGCTGTGGTGGTGCTGGTGATGTCATGGTGACATCACAGTGATGTCACTCCATGTTTTCTCCCCCCCCTTTTTTTTGGCAAAGGGAAGGAGAGGGAACGTGCTGTGTACTGCTCCATACACAAGCACGAACCGCTGGTGCTCTTCTGCAACACGTGCGACACGCTCACCTGCCGCGACTGCCAGCTCAATGTGCACAAGGACCACCAGTGAGTGGGCGTCGGCGGTAATTAATTTAGGAAAGGTTGATTTGTCAGGGCTAATTATCGCTTGGATGGGTTACCCGGCTCGTGAGCCCTTAAAAGCTGGTGATTTGGGGTAAGGCGGATAACAACAGGTTTATTTATCGGCTGAAAAGATCACCGGCGCATCTTCTCAGCGAGGCCCCACAGCACCTTAATGAATATCAAGAAGGTAGATAAGTAATTAAGCTGATTAACTAGTTATTGAGAAAGAACTGCAGGCTAATTATTCTCGTTGGTTAATTACTGATTTTAAAAATGAAGCTTATTAGTTATTAGCTGGCCAGCTACTGGAGGGATTGACCCGGTACAGCGTTAGTTTTGGTTAATTTTTGGTTTTAACCAAATACGTGCGTTGTCTGATTAGTTACTTTGCTAATTAGCAGCCTGGTTGGTTTGAGGAGCTTAATTGCTTTTTAGATATTGAGGAATTGGAGATGCTATGGAAAATCGATATAATTACCTTCCAAGTTATTTCAATAGGTGGATTTTTAACCAATTTTTTATTGGGTTTTTTTTGTAGAGTGTTTTTGCTTTGGAACTGGTTAAATTTTCTGGTTGAATTGATAATTAATTGGATTAATTAGCTGAGCAGGTAGCTGGTTAGATGACTTATTTGTTTATATTAAATGCATTTTCAATGCAGAAGGTCTAATTTGGTTTGAGTAACTCATCAAGTTAAAGTGTGGTGGCTGATGAGTTCGTTAGCTCCTTAACCCAGATTAACCCAAATTAATGATTGTTAATGGCGAATGAGTTAACGAGGAAGGTAGAGAAGCATTGAGGGGGTTAACTCACTCATTCGAGTTGGTTCTCTTCTCCAGTGGCTCCAGGAGTTGGGGAGGGGGGGGCTATTTTGGGCCCCCCCCCCAGTGGGTCACTGGTGGGGGGCGGGGGCTGCACCCAGTGGGGCATTTTGGGGTCCCCAGACCCGTTGTCACCCCCCACACACCCCTTCCCCACAGGTACCAGTTCCTGGAGGACGCGGTGAGGAACCAACGCAAGATGCTGTCGACGCTGGTCAAGCGCTTGAGCGACAAACACGCCAGCCTGCAGCGCTCCACCAAGGAAGTGCGCAGCTTGTACGTACCCCCCCCTGCCCCCTGGGGCAGTTATGTGCCCCCCTGGGGGGCATTTAAACCCCCCTCTCATCACCCTTTCTCTGCCGGCAGCATCCGCCAGGTGACGGACGGGCAGCAGCGGGTGCAGGTGGACGTGAAGATGGCCATTCTCCAGATCATGAAGGAACTCAACAAACGGGGCAAAGTGCTGGTCAACGACGCCCAGGTGAGCCGGCGTAGGGAGAGGACGATGCCAAAGACGCAACCGCGGTGTTAATGCCCTCCTTCTTGGTGGCATTGTCCCCCCCCTTCCTTTCCTTGTAGAAGCTGACGGTGGGGCAGCAGGAGAAACTGGAACGGCAGCATTGGGCCATGACCAAGTTACAACGACACCAAGAGCACATCCTCCGCTTCACCTCCTGGGCTCTGGAGAGCGACAACACCACCGCTCTGCTGCTCTCCAAGAAGCTGGTGAGATACAAAGGGACCAAAACCTCCTCCCAGAGCCCTCCCGAACCCCTCATCTTGGTCAGGGAAGCTCCCCCGGGATGGGTGGTTGGGGACATTTGGTTCCCTCACCTCTGGGAGACCGGTGGGGAAACTGGTGCCAGAGAGCGAAGCTGCGCCCCAGCCTGGGGTCTCCTTTCCTCTAGGTCCCCCTTTTTGGGGGGGATGTGGGGCCAAGCGGGGTCAGGAGAGGGTCTCCTGTGGGGTGGTTTGCCCCCAGCTCCCCCTCGGTGTCCCCACGGTGCACCGTGTCCCCTGCGGCTGCGCGTGTTCCCCCCCTCAGAGCGCTGCAGTGGCATCTCTGGGACATGCTGGGTCCCCGTGCTGGAACGGGTGCTCCCCCTGCCATGGGGGTTATCTGTAGCAGGTCCCCTCAGAGTCCCTGTGATGTGACAAGTGCCACCAGGGTGCCACATCAGGTCCCCTTGCAGTCCCCATGGTGGGATGGGTGCTACAGCAAGTGCCCTCGGGGTCCCCGGGGCACAGTGGGTGCACCAGGGTGCTGCCACGTGTCCCCTCAGTGTCCCCGTGATGTGACGGGTGCCTTCAGGGCGCTGTCACGTGTCCCCTCAGGGTCCCCATGTGATGGGTGGCCTCGGGGTGCTGCCACATGTCCCCTCGTGGTCATCATGATGTGATGGGTGCCCTCGGGGTGCTGCCACGTGTCCCCTCGTGGTCATCATGATGTGATGGGTGCCCTCGGGGTGCTGCCACGTGTCCCCTCGTGGTCATCATGATGTGATGGGTGCCCTCGGGGTGCTGCCCCGTGTCCCCTCAGG
>NW_009648544.1:73333-74145 GCF_000708025.1 Charadrius vociferus | reverse complement strand
GGGTACCGCCACGTATCCCCTCAGGGTCACCGTGGTGTGACGGGTGCCCTCAGGGTGATGCTATGTGTCCCCTCAGGGTCCCCGTGGCACAGCTGGTGCACCGGGGGGCTGCCACATGTCCCCTCAGGGTCCCCATGATGTGACGAGTGCCCTCGGGGGACTGCCACATGCCCCCTCAGGGTCCCCATGGCACAACACGTGCACCAGGGTGCTGCCATGTGTCCCCTCAGAGTCACCATGATGTGACAGCTGCCCCCGGGACTCCCACGTGTCTCCTCGAGGTTCCTGTCATGTGACAAGTGTCCCCAGGATGCTGCCATGCGTCCCCCTGAGTGTCCCCACGAGATCATGGTTCTCTGTGGGATGCTGCCACGTGTCCCCTCGAGGTACCTGCGTTGTGACCAACCTCCCCCCCTCCCTGCCATGTCCTCCCACCCTTTAGATCTCCTTCCAGCTCCATCGCGCCCTCAAGATGATTGTGGACCCCGTGGAGCCGCAGGGTGACATGAAATTCCAGTGGGACCCCAATGCCTGGACTAAGAGCGCTGAGACCTTCGGTGAGGGGACATCCTGGGGACACCCTGGGGACACCTGGACTCCCCCAGCACTGATATCCCTCATCTCCCTTGCAGGTACCATCATATCGGAGCCGAGTCTCCCCCCGCCGTCCCTCAGCCCCCAGTTGCCGGTCGCCAGTCCCCGTGGCCCCAGTCCCACCACGGGCTCCTCACAGGTACTTTTGGGGGGCACCGGGGTGGGTTTTTGGGGGTGTCATGCACCCATGGGTACCCCCACCCTAATAATACACCCCC
>NW_009648544.1:72443-73266 GCF_000708025.1 Charadrius vociferus | reverse complement strand
AAAGGACAACACACCCCTGGTCCCCTCCTGCTGTCCCCTCTGGGACCCCAAATTAGGGCTGAGGAAGGACAGGGGACCCCCAACGTCGCACAGAGCGGTGTGGGGGGGTTGGGGATGCCCACCCTGCCTCGCTTTCCCCTGGGGGGCGAAGGACAAGGTTGTCCCAACTTGTCCCCTCCCCACCTTCACCCCCAGACGGCCGAGAGCCCCGGGGACGCGGTGACGGCAGGCGCTGAGCTCGGTGAGTTGGGGGGGAGGTGACACTTGAGGGGACAGGGAGAGGGAGGAGGATGAAGAGGGGGGGAGGAAGGCCCCTGATGTGGGTTTTTCTCAGCAGCCAACGGCCCCCCCGAAGCCGCTGTCACAGGAGTGAAGAGGTGAGGTGGGGGGGAACCCCCCCTGTGTCCCTTGCCCCCTCCCTGTCCCTTGCCCCCTCCCTGTCCCTTGCCCCCTCCCTGTCCCTTGGGATCTGCTGGCACTTGTCACCCTGCACCTTGGGCGATGGCTTTGGACCCCCCCCTGCCACGTAGCTGTCCCCTGTCACCCACCACCACCTGGGACCCCTGTCATGCTGTCCCCAGGGGTGGCTTAGCCAGCGCTGTCCCTTGTCACCCCATACTGGCACCTCCTTTTCTTGTCACCCCACACCAGTGACACTGTCCCTTGTCACCCCGTGTCCGGGGGGGTGGCAGGGGGGCACCTTCTCACTTGGGGGGTGTCCCTCACGTCCCCCTGTCACTTCATACCCAGACATGGAGGACCCGGGACAGGGCCACCGCGTCCCTGTCATCGTCCTTGGGTGGGGGGGGCTCCTCCCGCAGAG
>NW_009648544.1:71451-72407 GCF_000708025.1 Charadrius vociferus | reverse complement strand
GGCACCCCCCCCCTCCCACGCCCCCCACAAAGGCGCTCTGATGACCTCATTATACAGGAAAAAACACATTAATGCTCCCGAAGAGGAGGAGAAGTTTGTTAAGAAGCTGCTCGTTAAGCGGTAACGAGGAGGGGTTGAGGGGGGGCGGAATTAAGGCACCCCCATTCCCCACAGCGAGTTGAGGGGGGAAGGTGGGGGGGAGATGGAGCTCCGAGCCGGGTTAACTGTGTCCCTTGTCCCTGGGGACAACCAGGACAGCCCTTGTCCTTGTCCCCTGGTCCACACAGGTCACCAGGACACCCCTCTGTCCCTTGTCACCCTGTCCCCAATGCTCCTCCCGGACCTTTGTCACCTCTGTCTGGGGGCAACTGTGACCCCCCCCTCCCCAGTCCTCATCCCTTGTCCCCCCCTTCCTGCCTGTCCCTTGTCACCCCCTTCCTGAGGGTCCCTCATCCGGGATGTCCCTGTCACTCTGTTCCTGGGGTCCCCTGATGCCAGGGGGTGCCTGGGGTCCCTTGTCACCCTGTCCCCAATGCTCCTCTGACTCTTGTCACTATTCTTGGGGTCCCTCCATGCCAGGGGGTGCCTGGGGTGTCCTGCCCGTTGTCCCTTCTTGCTGCAGGCTGCCTGGGGGCCCTCCCTGTTGCCACCCCCACCCTGAAGGGACCAGACCCCCAAGGAAATGTCCCCGGGGGGGTTGAGGGGGAGGGGATGTCCCCCTAAAATCTTGTGTGTCCCCTCCCCGTGTCACTGAGCCGCCGCCCCCCCGGGGGACCAGTGAATAGCCTCCTCTGCAAAGTGCCGCGGGTCAGCCTGGAGCGACTGGATTTGGATCTTTCGGGGGCGACACAGCCTCCCGTCTTCCGCGTCTTCCCCGGCACATCAGCCGAGGACTTCAGCCTCATCGTCATCGAGCGGGGGACGCAGCCGCCCCCACCCTCCCTCCCCCTCATCAA
>NW_009648544.1:70207-70532 GCF_000708025.1 Charadrius vociferus | reverse complement strand
CTACGTCCCCAGGATTGACTTATCTCTCGTTCCTGAGAGTTGCAGTTCCCCTTGTCCCATTACGGCTCCTCTGGTGCTGCTGGATCCTCTGGGATCTACTGGGGTTAGTGTCCCTTGGCATCACGGAGGATTTCAGGGAATCTCCTCCCTGGATCTTCAGAAATCACCCGGAGCCACCACATCTTTGGGATCTGCCGATCTCCCACAGGATCAACTCGTCTCCCGTAGGGATCTACCGCTTCCTCGTCTCGGGAATGGGGGGTGGAATTGCCACCGCCCTTCCTGATTCCTTGCGGGGGGGTGGGAAGGAGGAGGGATCCTGCAA
>NW_009648544.1:66047-69824 GCF_000708025.1 Charadrius vociferus | reverse complement strand
ATCCTGGGAGAACCTCAGCTGTCCCAATCCCGTAGGGCTCTCCACCTCTGTCCCTGCCCCTCCTGGATCCCTTGTAGGTCCTCAGTCCCCCTGGGGACCTACGTGGTGCCCCAGATCCCTTTGGGATCTACTGCCCTGATCCATGGGAAGAGCTGTGTGTGGATTTGGAATCACTTGGGACCTCTTTGATCCTGGGGAAGATGTTTCGCTCCTCCATTGCACATCCCACCCCTTGATCCTTGGCTGCTGGGTGGGAATCCCCACTTCACTGATCCCAAATCCTGTGGGATCCGGTAGGTCCTCCTTCCCCTTGGGGACCTACACTGCACCCCAGATCCCTGTGGGATCTACTGCCCTGATCCATGGGGAGAGCTGTGCGTGGATCTAGGATCAGTTGGGACCTCTTTGATCCTTGGGGAGCTGTTTCCCCCCTCCATCGCACACCCCACCCCTTGATCCTTGGCTGCCCTGCGGGAATCCCGCCTTCGCTGATCCCAAATCCTGTGGGATCCACTGCTCCTCACCCCATGGCTGCCCATCCCCTTCATCCCAGACACCGGGGGAGCTCCCCCTTTGGGATCTACTGCCCTGATCCATAGGGAGAGCCTGATCCCAGATGCTGGGGGAACTCCGGGGCTCTGATCCCGGAGGCTCTGCCCCACACCACAGGGAACAACCAGGGAGGGGAAGGGGGATGCACAATCCCTTGACCTGATCCCACAGCCTGGATCACTTGTAGGTCCTCCCTCCCCTTGGGGACCTACACAGCGCCCAATATCCCTTTGGGATCTACTGCCCTGATCCATGGGGAGAGCTGTGCGTGGATCTGGGATCAGTTGGCACCTCTTTGATCCCGGGGGAGCTGTTTCCACCCTCCATCACGCACCTCACCCCTTGATCCTTGGCTGCCGTGCAGGAATCCCCCCTTTGCTGATCCCAAATCCTGTGGGATCCACTGCTCCTCACCCCATGGCTGCCCATCCCCTTGATCCCAGACACCGGGGAACTCCGGGGCCCCGATCCCAGAGGTTCTACCCCACACCACAGGGAGGGGAAGGGGGACACTTGATCCCACAACCTGGATCACTTGTAGGTCCTCCTTCCCCTTGGGGACCTACACTGCACCCCAGATCCCTGTGGGATCTACTGCCCTGATCCATGGGGAGAGCTGTGCGTGGATCTAGGATCAGTTGGGACCTCTTTGATCCTTGGGGAGCTGTTTCCCCCCTCCATCGCACACCCCACCCCTTGATCCTTGGCTGCCCTGCGGGAATCCCGCCTTCGCTGATCCCAAATCCTGTGGGATCCACTGCTCCTCACCCCATGGCTGCCCATCCCCTTCATCCCAGACACCGGGGGAGCTCCGGGGCCCCGATCCCGGAGGCTCTGCCCCATTCCGCAGGGAGGGGAAAGGGGACGCTCGATCCCTCGACCCGATCCCTCAACCCGATCCCCCTTCGCTGGATCCCGCAGCCCCGAGTGGAGATGTCTGCTGTGCCAGGACCTTCCCTCGTCCAGCGAGGACCTCGCCGATGGCTTCAAGGAGGGATCACCCCAAAAACTCCACCCCACGGAGCAGCGGGTGAGTGCAGGGGGATATGGAGGGGGATGAGGGGATGCGGTGATGGAGGAGGGATCGAGTGATCCCTTTAAATCCCCACAGAAATGTGAGTACGTGCTGCTGGAGCTGCTGTGCCACGAGCCCTGCCGGCCCCTCCACCGCCTTTCCAGCTCTCCGGTGAGTCCCGTGGGGATCCCAAAAATTTGGGGGTGGGCGGAATTTCCTCTTTTTTTTGGAGGAGGGGAGCGGATCCCTCACGCTGGGATCTCGGGGATCCCTTGGGCAGGACGGGCAGGACGCCATCGACCTGACACTCATCCGGGCCAACTTCCTTCCTTCCTTTCCTTCCCCCCTTGCTTCCTTCCTTCCTTCCTTTCCTTCCCCCCTTGCTTCCTTCCTTCCTTCCTTTCCTTCCCCCCTTGCTTCCTTCCTTCCTTCCTTTCCTTCCCCCCTTGCTTCCTTCCTTCCTTCCTTTCCTTCCCCCCTTGCTTCCTTCCTTCCTTTCCTTCCCCCCTTGCTTCCTTCCTTCCTTTCCTTCCCCCCTTGCTTCCTTCCTTCCTTTCCTTCCCCCCTTGCTTCCTTCCTTCCTTTCCTTCCCCCCTTGCTTCCTTCCTTCCTTTCCTTCCCCCCTTGCTTCCTTCCTTCCTTTCCTTCCCCCCTTGCTTCCTTCCTTCCTTTCCTTCCCCCCTTGCTTCCTTCCTTCCTTCCTTTCCTTCCCCCCTTGCTTCCTTCCTTCCTTCCTTTCCTTCCCCCCTTGCTTCCTTCCTTCCTTCCTTTCCTTCCCCCCTTGCTTCCTTCCTTCCTTCCTTTCCTTCCCCCCTTGCTTCCTTCCTTCCTTCCTTTCCTTCCCCCCTTGCTTCCTTCCTTCCTTCCTTTCCTTCCCCCCTTGCTTCCTTCCTTCCTTCCTTTCCTTCCCCCCTTGCTTCCTTCCTTCCTTCCTTTCCTTCCCCCCTTGCTTCCTTCCTTCCTTCCTTTCCTTCCCCCCTTGCTTCCTTCCTTCCTTCCTTTCCTTCCCCCCTTGCTTCCTTCCTTCCTTCCTTTCCTTCCCCCCTTGCTTCCTTCCTTCCTTCCTTTCCTTCCCCCCTTGCTTCCTTCCTTCCTTCCTTTCCTTCCCCCCTTGCTTCCTTCCTTCCTTCCTTTCCTTCCCCCCTTGCTTCCTTCCTTCCTTCCTTTCCTTCCCCCCTTGCTTCCTTCCTTCCTTCCTTTCCTTCCCCCCTTGCTTCCTTCCTTCCTTCCTTTCCTTCCCCCCTTGCTTCCTTCCTTCCTTCCTTTCCTTCCCCCCTTGCTTCCTTCCTTCCTTCCTTTCCTTCCCCCCTTGCTTCCTTCCTTCCTTCCTTTCCTTCCCCCCTTGCTTCCTTCCTTCCTTCCTTTCCTTCCCCCCTTGCTTCCTTCCTTCCTTCCTTTCCTTCCCCCCTTGCTTCCTTCCTTCCTTCCTTTCCTTCCCCCCTTGCTTCCTTCCTTCCTTCCTTTCCTTCCCCCCTTGCTTCCTTCCTTCCTTCCTTTCCTTCCCCCCTTGCTTCCTTCCTTCCTTCCTTTCCTTCCCCCCTTGCTTCCTTCCTTCCTTCCTTTCCTTCCCCCCTTGCTTCCTTCCTTCCTTCCTTTCCTTCCCCCCTTGCTTCCTTCCTTCCTTCCTTTCCTTCCCCCCTTGCTTCCTTCCTTCCTTCCTTTCCTTCCCCCCTTGCTTCCTTCCTTCCTTCCTTTCCTTCCCCCCTTGCTTCCTTCCTTCCTTCCTTTCCTTCCCCCCTTGCTTCCTTCCTTCCTTCCTTTCCTTCCCCCCTTGCTTCCTTCCTTCCTTCCTTTCCTTCCCCCCTTGCTTCCTTCCTTCCTTCCTTTCCTTCCCCCCTTGCTTCCTTCCTTCCTTCCTTTCCTTCATTGCAGAAATAAAGCCATTGTCTTGACCTCCTCCTGCCCCTTTGCCCCCCCCTCCGTGAACTTGGACTGGGAGCTACTGGGAGGGGGCGGGACTGGTCGCAGTATGGCCGTACTGGGAGTTCTGAGAGGGGGAAACTGGTCCCAGTAGGGTTGTACCCCCCTCAAGATTGGGGTGGTGCCCATGAGAAAGATGGCGGCGCCCGTGAGAAAGATGGCGGCGCCCACTGTATATATGGAGGAGGAAGTTAAGCCACTCCTCCGTCAATGGTTGGCCGGTGCTTCCAAGCTCCTCCCCCTGCGCGCGATTGGCTGGTGGGAAGGGGGAGGGAGCCGAGGCCTTCCGG
>NW_009648544.1:62990-64906 GCF_000708025.1 Charadrius vociferus | reverse complement strand
GGAACATACTGGTTCCAGTAGGGCCCGGTGGGGGGAATGTACCCAGTAAGGCCCCTGTAGGGGGAAGGGGCTGGGCCTAGTAGGGGGAATGTACTGGTCCCAGTAGGGCCCTGGTGGGGAGAACGGGCTGGTCCCAGTAGGGCCCTGGTGGGGGGAATGGGCTGGGCCCAGTAGGAGGAACATACTGGTTCCAGTAGGGCCCGGTGTGGGGAAGGGGCTAGTCCCAGTAGGGGGAACGTACTGGTTGCAGTAAGGCTCTGGTGGGGCGAAGGGGTTTGGCCCAGTAGGGGGAATGTACTGGTTCCAGTAGGGCCCCAGTGGGAGAAATGGGCTGGGCCCAGAAAGGGTAATGTACTGGTTCCAGTAGGGCCCGGTAGGGGGAATGTACTGGGCCCAGTAGGGCCCTGGTGGGGGGAATGGGCTGGGCCCAGTAGGGGGAACATACTGGTTCCAGTAGGGCCCGGTGGGGGGAATGTACTGGTTCCAGTAGGGCCCCAGTGCAGGGAATGTACTGGTCCCAGTAGGGCCCTGATGGAGTCAGCCACACTGGTCCCAGTAAGGCCTCAGTAGGGGGGAATGTACTGGTCCTAGTAAAGCCCTACTGGGGGGAACCTGCTGGTCCCAGCAAGGCCCCAGTGGGTGGAATGCACTGGTGCCAGTAGGGCCCTGGTGGAGTCACCCACGCTGGTCCCAGTAAGGCACCAGTGTGGGGAACGGGCTGGGCCCAGTAGGGGGATTATACTGGTCACAGTAAGGTGCCAGTGGGGAGCACAGGCAGGTCCCAGTAAGACCCAAGTAGGGGGAACATACTAGTCCCAGTTGGGCCACAGTGGGGAGAATATACTGGTCCCAGTAAGGCCCCAGTGGTGGGCAACGGACTGGTCCCAGTAGGGCCGCGGTGGGGTCATGCACACACTGGTCTCATTAAGGCCTCAGTGGGGAGAACATACTGGTCCCAGTAGGGCCCCAGCGGGGAGCATGAGCAGGTCCCAGTATGGCCCAGTGCGGGGCACAGGCTGGTCCCAGTAATGCCTTGGTGAGGGCAATGGGATGGTCCCAGTAGGGGGAACATAGTGGTCCCAGTAAGGCTACAGTGTTAGAAATGTACTGGTCCCAGTAGGGCGCCAGTGGGGTGGATGGGCAGGTCCCACTATGACCCAGTGCGGGGCACAGACTGTTCCCAGTAATGCTCTAGTTGGGGGAACGGACTGGTCCCAGTAGGGTGCCAGTGGGGAGCACGGGCAGGTCCCAGCATGGCCCAGTGTGGGGCACAGACTGGTTCCAGTAGCACCCCAGTGGGGAGCATGGGCAGGTCCCAGTATGGCCCAGTGCAGGACACAGGCTGGTCCCGATAGAGCCCCAGTGGGGGGCACGGGCAGGTCCCGGTATGGCCCAGTATGGCAGGACATAGAATGGTCCCAGTAATGCCCTGGTGGGGGGAATGGGGTGGTGCCAGTAGGGGGATTGTACTGGTCCCAGTAAGGCCACAGTGTTAGAAATATACTGGTCCCAGTGGGGAGCATGGGCAGGTCCCAGTATGGCCCAGTGCGGAGCACAGACTGGTCCTAGTGTGGGGGCACATGGCGGGTGGGGAGCTCTCATCCCAGTGCCGCTCTGTGAGAGCAGAGGGCCGCTGGTCCCGGTATGACCCTACTGGGAATACAGGGAGGGGTGGGAGGAAAATGGCGCTGGTCGCAGTTGGTGGAGCCTAGTGGGGAGAGGGAACTGGTCCCAGTTGCGTGTCTGTGTGTCGTCCCCCCCCCAGACATCAACGAGCTGAACCTGCCCAAGACCTGCGAGATCGACTTCTCCGACCAGGACGATCTGCTGCACTTCCGCCTCCTCATCTGCCCCGACGAGGTGACGTGTCCCCCGTCTTGTCCCCCTCCCTGGCCCCTCCCCTGTCACCCCCCCTC
>NW_009648544.1:59936-60409 GCF_000708025.1 Charadrius vociferus | reverse complement strand
GTCCCTATTTGTGTGTCCCCCCCCGGTGTCTCCCACCTCCCCCTGTCCCCTCCATACCCCCCCCGTCCCCCTCCCCGGTGACGTCATTCTCTCCCACAGGGCTTCTACAAAGGAGGGAAATTCGTCTTCAGTTTTAAGGTCAGTTCTGTGCTTTTTGGGGGCGGGGGGGAGAAACCCAGTGGCCACCAACACCCATCCCGTGGCCACCAAGATGGCAGCGGTGGCCACATGGCATTCCCAGGGGCTGGGGGATGGCAGCAGTGGGGTGGTGGCAACCCAAGGTGGGACCCACAGTTGTGAGTTGCCCCTAGGGGTGGGAGGAGGAAGGAGGTGGCCACTGAAACCTGACCTGTGGCTACCAGAAGATGATCAACCAGGACTTGTGGCCACCATGTGGGTTGGGACTGGGAGCAGGGGTTGATGGCAACCAAGATGGGACTGGTAGCCAAGTGTACACCCTGTGGGTTGGGGTA
>NW_009648544.1:57836-59781 GCF_000708025.1 Charadrius vociferus | reverse complement strand
AGACAGGTGGCCACCAAGATGTGACTGGAAACCACGTGGCCACGCTGTGGCTTGGCATAGGGTCTGGTGGCCACCAAGATGTGACCTGTGGCCATGTGTCCACTCTATATGTTGGAGGTGGGGTGGGGGGCACTTGGTGGCCACCAAAACTTGAGCAGACCACGTGTCCTTCTGTGTGGGTTGAAGATGGGGCCTGGGGGTTAGTGACCACTAAAATGTGGCCATTGGCCACCTCTGCTGTGTGGTTTGAGGCAGGGATGAGAAACTGGTGGCTACCAAGACGTGACCTGTGGCCACCAAGACATGACAAGTGGCCACATGTGGGTTGGGGGCAGGTTCTGGGAGCTGGTGGCCACCACTGTGAGACCAGTGGCCACCAGCATGCTGGGGTTTGGTGTAGGGTCTGGTGGCCACCAAGATGTGATGTGTGGCCACCAAGGTGTGACAAGCAGCCATGTTTGAGTATGGGGCAGGGTTTGGGGGCTGGCAGCCACCACTGTGAGACCAGTGGCCATCAAGACATGAATAGAAAACGGGTGGCCACACTGTGGCTTGACGTAGGGTCTGGTGGCCACCAAAGTGTGACCTGTGGCCACCAAGGCATGACAAGCAGCCACGTGTGGGTTGGGGGCACGTTCTGGGAGCTGGTGGCCACCACTATGAGACCAGTGGTTACCAAGACATGACTAGAAACCACATGGCCATGCTGTGGCTTGGTGTAGGGTCTGGTGGCCACCAAGACATGGCCGGTGGCCACAATGGAGCCTAGCCGTGACACTGTGCCCTCTCCCCCCACCTCCCAGGTTGGCCAGGGCTACCCCCACGACCCGCCGAAGGTCAAGTGTGAGACGATGGTTTATCACCCCAACATCGACCTGGAGGGCAACGTCTGCCTCAACATCCTCAGGTGGGCCACCGCCACACCCAGGGTGGCCACCACCACCTCCGGGTTGGCCACAGCCACATCTAAGGTAGCCACAACAGGATCCGGTCCCTAGAAGACCTGGCAGGGTGGGAGAAAAGGGGCAAACGGTTGCCTGGTGCACCTCGATTGTGGCGTGGGGTGGCCATGGTCACCTCGTGGTGGCCACGGCCACCATTGTGGTGGCCCTGGTGGCCCTTGTGATGCCTGGTTCTGTCCCCAGAGAGGACTGGAAGCCGGTCCTGACGATAAACTCCATCATCTACGGCCTGCAGTACCTCTTCCTGGTGAGTACCCTTGGGTGCGCGCGCCTATGGGTGGGTGGCACCCGTCGTGGCTTTGGGACACCTTGAGGTGGCAACTGGTGGCCTTGGAACATCTCGAGGTGGCACCTGGTGCCCCTGGGACATGTCCTAGGGGCCCCTGGTGATGTTGGGAGAGCCCAAGATGGCACGCAGTGGCCTTGGGACATCTCCTGGGGGCACCTGGTGGCCTTGGGACACCCTGAGGTGGCACCTGGTGGCCCTGGGACTTGTCTTAGGGGCCCTTGGTGGCCTTGGAACACCTCTTGGTGGAACCCGGTGGCCTTGGGACATCTCCTGGTGGCCCTGGGACATGTCCTAGAGGCCCTTGGTGATGTTGTGAGAGGCCAAGGTGGCACCCGGTGGCCTTGGGACACCTCAAGGTGGTACCCGGTGGCCTTGGGACATCTCCTGGGGGCACCTGGTGGCCTTGGGACACTTTCTGGGGTCACGTGGTGATCCTGAGACACCTCTTGGTGGCAGCCGGTGGCCCTCAGACACCTTGAGGTGGCATCTGGTGGCCCTGGGACATGTCCCAGGGCCCTTGGTGGCCTTGGGACACCTCGAGGTGGCACCTGGTGGCTCTGGAACATGTCATAGGGGCCCTTGGTGGCCTTGAAACACCCCGAGGTGGCACCTGGTGGCCTTGGGCCACCCCCTGAGGACACTTGGTCACCTCATGGGGACAAGGGGGTGGGTCTGGGCCATCTCGGCTTGTCCC
>NW_009648544.1:55166-56310 GCF_000708025.1 Charadrius vociferus | reverse complement strand
CAGTGACCTGCCCCAGGGCTCCCAGTACGACCAGTTCCCAGTCTGCCCAGTGACCTGCTTCAGGGCTCCTGGTATGCTCAGTTCCCTGTCTGCCCAGTATGGCCTGTGACCTGTCCCAGAGCTCCCAGTATGCCCAGTGACCCACTCCAGGGCTCCCAGTACGGCCAGTGACCTGCTCCAGGGCTCCCAGTATGCCCAGTTCCCAATCCCAGTCTGCCCAGCATGGCCAGTGACCTGCTTCAGGGCTCCCACTGTGCTCAGTTCCCAGTCTGCCCAGTAACCTGCCCCAGGGCTCCCAGTAGGGCCAGTTCCCAGTCTGCCCAGTATGGCCAGTGACCTGCCCCAGAGCTGCCGGTACCCCCAGTTCCCAATCCCAGTCTGCCCAGTGACCTCCTCCAGGGCTTCCAGTATGGCCAGTTCCCTGTCTGCCCAGTACGGCGAGTGACCTGCCCCAGGGCTCCCAGTACAGCCAGTTCCCAACACCAGTGGGCCCAGTACACCCAGCTCCTTGTCACAGGGCTCCCAGTATGCACGGGTTCCCCTGTCCCGGTGCCCCCCAGTATGCCCAGTATCGGCACCCCCACTGCCTCCCAGTCTGCTCCAGTTTTCCCCCAGTACATCCGGTGCTTCCCAGTAGAGCACCATCTTCTCATCCCAGTGCCACCCAGTATGTTCTCTGGCTCCCCAGCTGCCCCAGTTCCCTTGTCTCAGTGGCCCCAGTATAGCCGAGTTCCCCCCAGTATGTTCCAGTCGGTGCGAAATGCAGCGGTTCCTCTCTCCCAGTGTGACCCAGTTCCCCACCAGTATGTTCTGATGTCCTTCCCAGTTTATCCCAGTCACTCCCAGTATGCTCCTCTGTCCAGCCCACTATCTCCCAGTGCCCTCCATTACCTCCCAGTATGCCCCAATCTGCCCCAGTAGCCCTCAGTCTGCCCCAGTGCCCCCCCCAGTCTATCCCAGTGCCTGCCAGTGTCCCCCCAGTTTGTCCCAGTAGCCCCCAGTCTGTCCCAGTGCCCCCCAGTATGGCTCAGTGCCCCTCCGTTCTGTCCCAGTATGTGCCAATTCCCCCCAGTCTGCCCCAGTGCCCCCCATTACCTCCCAGAGTCTCCCAGTATGCCCCAATTCCCCCCCAGTCTGACCCAGT
>NW_009648544.1:49219-53456 GCF_000708025.1 Charadrius vociferus | reverse complement strand
ATGCTCATGGTCCCCACGGCTTCATCCATGTGTGTCCCCCCCCCATGTCCCCAATGTCTGTGCGCCCCAACGCTCACATCCCCCGTGTCTCCTCCGTGTCCCCTCTGTGCCCGTGTCCCTCATATCTGTCCCCATAATGACCACATGCCCCATGTCCCCGTGTCTCCCATATCCATGTCCCACCCTGTCCCTGTGTCCCACCCTGTCCCCATGTCCCCATATCCATGTCCCACCGTCTCCCCATGTCCCCCTGTGTCCCCCATATCTAATGTCCATGTGTCCCTGTGTCCCCCCGTGTTCCTGTGTCGCCTCGTATCCCCAATATCCATGTCTCCATGTGCCTCATATCCGTGTCCCACCATGTCCATGTGTCCCCATGTCCCCCATATCCACGTCCCACCATGTCTGTGTCCCACCCTGTCTCCATGTCCCCCATCTCCGTGTCCCCCCATGTCCCTGCGTCCCCCATATCCTTATCCCACCATGTCCATGTGTCCCCATGTCCCACCATGTCTATGTGTCCCCCATGTCCCCTATATCTATGTCCCACCATGTTCCTGTGTCCCCTTGTCTCTCATATCTACATCACCCCATGTCCCTGTGTCCACCGTATCCATGTCTCGCCGTGTCCGTGTGTCCCCGTGTTCCCCCATGTTCTCCATATCCATGTCCTGCCATGTCCCTGTGTGCCACCATGTCCCCATGTCCCATCATGTCTCCATGTCCCCCATACCAGTGTCTCCAATATCCATGTCCCTGTGTCCCCCATATCCATGTCCCACCATGTCCCTGTGTGTCCCCATGTCCCTGTGTCCCCCATATTCATGTCCCACCATGTCCGTGTGTCCCCCTGTCCCCCATATCCATTGTGTCCCCATGTCCCCCTGTCCCCCATATCCTTGTCCCACCATGTCCCTGTGTGTCCCCATGTCCCTGTGTCCCCCATATCCTTGTCCCACCATGTCCCTGTGTGTCCCCATGTCCCTGTGTCCCCCATATTCATGTCCCACCATGTCCGTGTGTCCCCATGTCCCCCATATCCATGTCCCACCATGTCCCTGTGTCCCCATGTTCCTGTGTCCCCCATATTCATGTCCCACCATGTCCGTGTGTCCCCCATATGCATGTCCCACCATGTCCCTGTGTGTCCCCATGTTCCTGTGTCCCCCATATTCATGTCCCACCATGTCCGTGTGTCCCTGTGTCCCCCATATCCATGTCCCACCATGTCCGTGTGTCCCCGTGTTCCCCCATGTCCCCCATATCCATGTCCCCATGTCCCCATATGCCCCATATCCACGTCCCACCATGTCTCTATGTTCCCCCATGTCTCCATGTCCCCCATATCCATGTCCTACCGTGTCCCCCATTTTCATGTCCCACCATGTCCCTGTGTCCTCCATATCCTTGTCCCACCAGGTCCTCGTATCCATGTCCCACCATATCCCCGTGTCCCACCATGTCGTTGCCCTCCCATCCATGTCCCTAATGGTTGTGTCCCCTTGGGCCTTGTCCCCAGGTGCTGCTGCCACCATGGACCTGCTGTTTGGGCGGCGGAAGACGCCGGAGGAGCTGCTGCGGCAGAACCAGCGGGCATTGGCTCGTGCCATGCGGGAACTCGACCGCGAGCGGCAGAAGCTGGAGGCGCAGGAGAAGAAGATCATCGTCGACATCAAGAAGATGGCCAAGCAGGGCCAGATGGTGAGGGGACACCAATGGGGGACAAGGAGGGGACAAGGGAGGCCATCAGGAGAGGGGAGTGGGGATGGGAGAATACAGAGGGGACACGGAGGGGACCAGGGGATGAAGAGGGCTCCAGGGGACCGTTGTGGGGACCAGAGGATGTGGTGGGGACAGGAGAATGGAGAGGGGATATGGGGACATGGAGGGGACCAAGGGACTGTGGTGGGGACATGGGGTTGCACAGGGGACTGGGGGACACGGAGGGGACCAGGGGAGCACAGGGGACTGGGGGACACGGAGGGGACCAGGGGATGAAGAGGGCTCCAGGGGACCGTTGTGGGGACCAGAGGATGTGGTGGGGACAGGAGAATGGAGAGGGGACATGGGGATGTGGTGAAGACCAAGGGACTGCAGTGTGGACATGGAGGGAACATGGGGATGCCGAGGGGACCAGGACACTTGGTGAGGACCAGGTGGTGGGGACAGGAGAATGGAGAGGGCATGTGGGGACATGGAGGGGGCCAAGGGACTGCAGTGGGGACAAGGAGGGGACCAGGACACTTGGTGAGGACCAGGGGGTGAAGAGGGCTCCAGGGGACCATTGTGGGGACCAGGGGATGTGGTGGGGACAGGAGAATGGAGGGGGGACATGGGGACTTGGAGGGGACCAAGGGAATGTGGTGGGGACACGGAGGGGACCAGGGGGTGAAGAAGGTTCCAGGGGACTTTTGTGGGGACCAGGGGACATGGTGGGGACAGGAGAATGGAGAGGGGACATGGGGACATAGAGGGGAGCAAGGGATTGCGATGGGGACGTGGAGGGGACAACGGGACACAGAGGGGACCAGGACACTTGCTGGGGACCAGGGGGTGAAGAAGGCTCCAGGGGACCTTTGTGGGGACCAGGGGACATGGTGGGGACAGGAGAATGGAGAGGGGACACGGGGACGTGGAGGGGACTGAGGGACTGCGGTGGGGCCATGGGGACACAGAAGGAACACGGGGATGCAGAGGGCACCAGGGTACACGGAGGGAACCACGGTGGGGACATCAAGGGGTTGGGACGCTTCGGGGGAACCACGGGAGCATGGTGGGACCAGGAGACACGGAGGGGACCTGGGGGGACAGTGGTGGGACTAGGGAGCCACAGTGGTGATCTGGGGACCGTGGAGGGGACTTGAATGCTGTGGGGACACTGGGGACCAGGGTAGGATGCAACAGGGACACTGGTGCTTGGAGAGGACCATGGGGGGACACCACGGAAGTCCCCAAGTGACCACGGTGGGTCCAAGGAGACCAGGAGACTGTTGAGATGGTGGTGGGGACCGTGGTGGGCCCTGAGGGACACAGAGGAGGGGGTCCCTGGACCTCTTGGGGGACCTCATGGCCACTCGATGTCCTCCTCTGTCCCCTGCCCTCCATGGCCTTCAGGATGCGGTGAAGATCATGGCAAAGGACCTGGTGCGGACGCGGCGCTACGTGAAGAAGTTCATCACCATGAGGGCCAACGTCCAGGCCGTGTCCCTCAAGATCCAGACCCTCAAGTCTAACAACTCCATGGCTCAGGCCATGAAGGGCGTCACCAAGGCCATGGCCACCATGAACCGACAGGTGGGTACCCGTGGGGATGTCCCCAAGGCTGTGGCCACCCTGTGATGCTCCGTGGGGATGTCCCCAAGGCTGTGACCCCTCTTGAGATGCTCCTTGGGGACATCTCCAAGGTTGTGACTGCTCTGAGATGCTCCATGGGGATGTCCCCAAGACTGCGTCCAACCTGAGATGCTCCATGGGGACGTCCCCAAGGCTGTGACCATCATTACCTGCCCTGGGGTGGCCATGGGGACGTTCTTGAGATCGTGGCCACCACAAGCTGCCCCAGAGGAAACCCTCAAGGCTGTGGCTACCAGAGGCTGCCCAGGGCTGCCCATGAAGCTGTCCCCAAGGCCATGGCTACCACTAGGTGCTTCAGGGGGACATCTCTGTGGTCACGGCCACCACAAGCTGCTTGGAGTGGCCGTGAAGATGTCCATGAGACTGTGGCAACCACGAGCTCCCTCAGGGGATGTGCCCAAGGCCACCAAAAACCACTCAAGGTGGGCATGGAGGTGTCCCTGAGAGTGTAACCACCACAAACCACCTGAGATGGCCATGGGGACACACCATGAAAGGCCTACCATGGCCGTGGGGACATCCCCGTGTCCCTCTTTGTGTCCCCCTCCCACAGCTGAAGCTGCCCCAGATCCAGAAGATCATGATGGAGTTCGAGAAGCAGGCGGAGATCATGGACATGAAAGAGGAGCTGCTCTTTGTGTCCCCCTCCCACAGCTGAAGCTGCCCCAGATCCAGAAGATCATGATGGAGTTCGAGAAGCAGGCGGAGATCATGGACATGAAAGAGGAGCTGATGAACGACGCCATTGATGATGCCATGGGGGACGAGGACGATGAGGAGGAGAGGTCGGGGGCGGAGTGGGACACGGAGGAGAGGGGGGACGGGGTTGTGGTGGCATGGGCACAGTGGGGAGGGGGACACTGGGGTGGGTGGAGGACACATG
>NW_009648544.1:41307-46327 GCF_000708025.1 Charadrius vociferus | reverse complement strand
TCAGGGGGTTGAGCCACAGTGGCTCCAATTCCCTTTAATTTGCCAAAAATATAGATTATTTTATAAAAAGAAGTGTATTTTCTGTTTTTCAGCACAGGGAAAAATAAGGATTTAAATGATTTCCCCCCCCCCCCCCCCCCCCCCGAGCGGGTTTTTTTGGGGGGGGAGGAGAAAAATCACTTTGGGGACTGGGAAACCTGTCACCCCCGCCTACCTGTGGGTGAAAATAACCTGATTTCACCCCAAAAAACCCACTAAATTTGCTCCAAAAAGCAAAAAAAAAGGACAAATTTCTGATGATAGTCCTTTTTCCACCCCTTTTTTTTGTTTTGGGTTTTTTTTTTGCGTTTATTTGCACTTTTTTGCCCATTCAGACTTTGTCCTTTCCCAAACAACATCAGCCGCGCCAGAAAACGCCGCTCCTGGGTTAGAATTGACCCAAAAAGGACTGAAATCACCCCAAAAATAAAAAATAGGGATTTCTATCCAAGTGCAAGGTGAGGTTGGGAGCAGGGCTGGGTGTGGGGTGGGGGGGGAGACCCCAAATCGGTTGGTTTTAACCCCAAAATGTGGCGCTGGGGGATTTTTCGGAGGCATGACGTCGCTGGGCTGCCGAGATTAATAATTTTTGTGGTTTTTTTTAGAAAATCAAAAATAGATATATTTAAATCGCAGGCTCCGGAGGCGGCTGGTGGGATGCAGATCTATGAGGTACTGGGGGGGGGCAGCAGTTTTGGGGTTATTTTGGGGGGGTTTATTTAAACCGTGTGAGGGGTGGGGGGAAAAAAGGCTGTTTTGAAGCTCCTGGAAACAAAAAATACATAAAAATTAAATAAAATAATGAAATAGAGGCAGTAAATATGAAAAAAAAACAACGGGTTTTTATGTGGGTTTTTAGGCCTCGGCCTGTTCCGGCCTCTCCCCCCTCACGGGGCTGGTTAAAAATTAAAAGCTTTTTGGCACAATCTGGTGGGATTTCACCCCCAAAAAATGGATGAAGGGACATCTGGGTCTGGGTGTGGGGCTCCGTGGGGCGACGCCTCCTTCCATCTCGCCCCCCCCCTCCCAGGTCTTCCTCATGGTTGTCTTCTTCTCCCTCGGCCGAGGAGGTCATGGGGCCTATGGAGAGGCCCAACCGCCGGCGGTGGAGAGACATTGGCAGCCCTCAGGTGGGTCTTCTTCTTGGGGCGTGGGTTGACCTCGGGTGATGGGTGGACGCCCACCCAGCTGCTCACTCAACCCTGTCTTGGAGAAGGATGGAGTCCTTTGGGATGGACCTTCTCCAAGGTGGGGTCTCCATGGGTTGGGATCCTTCAGGATGAACCTATTTCATGGTGGGTTGTCTATGGGCTTGGGTCCTTCAGGATGAACCTATTTCATGGTGGGTTGTCTATGGGCTTGGGTCCTTCAGGATGAACCTATTTCATGGTGGGTTGTCTATGGGCTTGGGTCCTTCAGGATGAACCTATTTCATGGTGGGTTGTCTATGGGCTTGGGTCCTTCAGGATGAACCTATTTCATGGTGGGTTGTCTATGGGCTTGGGTCCTTCAGGATGAACCTATTTCATGGTGGGTTGTCTATGGGCTTGGGTCCTTCAGGATGAACCTATTTCATGGTGGGTTGTCTATGGGCTTGGGTCCTTCAGGATGAACCTATTTCATGGTGGGTTGTCTATGGGCTTGGGTCCTTCAGGATGAACCTATTTCATGGTGGGTTGTCTATGGGCTTGGGTCCTTCAGGATGAACCTATTTCATGGTGGGTTGTCTATGGGCTTGGGTCCTTCAGGATGAACCTATTTCATGGTGGGTTGTCTATGGGCTTGGGTCCTTCAGGATGAACCTATTTCATGGTGGGTTGTCTATGGGCTTGGGTCCTTCAGGATGAACCTATTTCATGGTGGGTTGTCTATGGGCTTGGGTCCTTCAGGATGAACCTATTTCATGGTGGGTTGTCTATGGGCTTGGGTCCTTCAGGATGAACCTATTTCATGGTGGGTTGTCTATGGGCTTGGGTCCTTCAGGATGAACCTATTTCATGGTGGGTTGTCTATGGGCTTGGGTCCTTCAGGATGAACCTATTTCATGGTGGGTTGTCTATGGGCTTGGGTCCTTCAGGATGAACCTATTTCATGGTGGGTTGTCTATGGGCTTGGGTCCTTCAGGATGAACCTATTTCATGGTGGGTTGTCTATGGGCTTGGGTCCTTCAGGATGAACCTATTTCATGGTGGGTTGTCTATGGGTTTGGGTCCTTCAGGATGAACCTATTTCATGGTGGGTTCTCCACGGGCTGGAGTCCTTCGGGATGAACCTGCTCCATGGTGGGGTCTCCATGGGTTGGCGTCCTTCAGGATGTATGTGCTCCAACGTGGGCACTCCATGGGCTGGAGTCCTTCAGGATGAACCTGTTGCTCTCCATGGATTGGAGTCCTTCAAGATGAACCTTCTCCACGATGAGCTCTCCATGAGTTGGAGTCCTTCAGGTTCAACCTGCTTCAGCCTGGGCTCTCCATGGGCTGTGGGGGAAAGCTCTTCCATGGCACCTGGAGCATCTCCTCACCCTCCTTCTTCACCAATCTTGGTGTCTGCAGGGTTGGTGCTCTCCTGTTTTCTCACTCCTCGGTCTCACCACTGTTTTTAATCCTTCTCAAATATGTTCTCAGAGGGGCACCACCAGTTTTGACCAGCGGTGGGTCCATTTTGAAGCCAGCTGCACCCCGCTGCGTCCAAGGTGGGGCAGCCCCATGACTCATGTCACAGCGGTCACCTCCTGCACCTCCCACCCCTCTTCCACCACCCAAACCCTCGCCAACGTAAACCCAGTTCATGGTCTCATCCATCCCTCTTGTCCTCTGAGGCATGAAGGTCTCCACTCTTCTGATTTTTAGCACCACCACCCCCCATTTACCTGCTTTTCCCCCCCAAAAAATTAAGAAAAGTTGGTTGAGATGTTTCCACTCAGCGTTTTCTGGGGCAAAGGTGGGGCAGGATGGAAGGAGGTATCTCAGTTCACCAAAATCCTCCGTTTTTTTTCCCCCCTGCAGCCGCTGGTTGGAGCTTTCTACAGAGGAAACGAGGTGAGGAACCACCTTCCTACCTGAAGTGGGTGGCTTTTGAGGGCAAGCTGCCCGCCGACGCCGTCTCCAACTGGAATGGCTACGCCAAGAGGACGGAGTACGTCTGCTCCACGCAAGTGCTGGGCTGCAACACCGGCGCCTACGTCCCTGACCGAGGTCCCTTCTGCTTCTTCCCATACGGTGGACAGGAGCGGAGCACCCACGACTTCAAGGTGTTGGTCAACGTGGGAGACTTCGAGGCGCTGGATTGGGTGGACAAATCCTTCGGCAGCGTGCCCGAAAACGCTGTGGAGGGTTGTCCGTTCGTTGACATCTTCGTTGGGAGGAACCGCTACGGCTTGGGCAAGGTCTTCAAAGGGCAGAGGGCTCTTTTTGTGGCGGTAGATGGTGAGGAGGTTTGGTACAAGTGGTACCAAGTTTTGGTGGTCAAGAAGGGCCCAGCGAATGTCACCATCTCCGACGTGCGCTACAACGTGAGCGGGGCGGTGGAGCACAGGGAGGACGTCACCCTGACGAAGACCACGGTGAGGAACGAGGGCTGCCGTAGGACCCACAAAGCCGTCACCTTGGAGGAGGTCACCGAGATGGAACACGACTGGGAGATGGACCAGAGGGTCTTCGCCACCATCCGCGGGGTGTTGCAAGCTGCCCTCTTGGTCTTCAACGGGACGGGTTGGGAGGTCACCAACGTCACCGACGTCCCCTGGGTGGGGGGAGCCAGCACCAGCAAGTATATTGTCCACACCCACGTGGTGGAGGAGGAGGTGCAGCCCCGGATGGCGTGCACGGTGGCCCTGGAGGGACATCGGTTGGACGTCCACATCCCCTTCACTGCCCAACTCACTCGTGATTTTGGCGACGGTCAACTGCACCACGTGGCCGTGACGGGGTGGGCTCGCAGCCAGGCGGTGTGGGGCGTCCGGGCCAGCGTCAAGGAGTGTTGGGCCATCACCGACGTCCCACCATGCCGGGGGTAGTGGATGGTGGGCCAGAGCCGTGTGTCTGCTTCTTGCAATCTGCTTTTTCTGGGTGGTTTTTTGGGTTTTTTTCACCCCAAATAAATACGTCTCACCCCAAAATGGGACGGCAGCAATTTGGAATGCAGAAAAGTGCATTTTTTTAAATATTTTGGCCTTCCATATTTTTCGTTTTCGTGGCATAACCTTCGTCCCGCTCTGATGATGCGGCAGCAATGCAGAATGTAGAAAAATGTGTGTTTTTTCCCTCTTTATTTTCTATTTTCTCCAAAAGAACCTCCATCTCTCCCCCAAAAAACCCACAGCCGCTTAGGATGCTTATGGAGGTGGCATCACCTCAGGGCGATGGTGGAGGCTGTGTCTTTAGAGGACACTCATGGAGGTGGCATCATTTATGGGTGATGGTGGAGGCTGTGTCCTTGGAGGATGTTCATGGAGTGGCGTCACGTCGGGGTCATGGTGGAGGCTCTTTCTTTGGAGGACACTTATGGAGGTGGAATCATTTGTTGGTGACGGTGGAAGCTGTGTCCTTGGAGGATGCTCATGGAGGTGGCATCACCTCAGGGTGATGGTGGAGGCTGTGTCCTTAGAGGACACTCATGGAGGTGGTATCATTTATTGGTGACAGTGGAGGCTGTGTCCTTGGAGGATGCTCATGGAGGTGGCATCATTTATTGGTGACGGTGGAGGCTGTGTCCTTGGAGGATGCTCATGGAGGTGGTATCATTTATTGGTGACAGTGGAGGCTGTGTCCTTGGAGGATGCTCATGGAGGTGACACCATCTCAGGATGGTGATGGAGGCTGTGCCCTTGGAGAACACTCATGGAGGCAGCATCACCTCAGGGTGGCGGTGGAGGCTGTGTCCTTTGGAGGTGGCATCATCTCAGGGTGATGATGGAGGCTGTGTCCTTGGAGAACACTCATGGAGGCAGGATCACCTCAGGGGGACGGTGGAGGCTGGGGCC
>NW_009648544.1:38281-40204 GCF_000708025.1 Charadrius vociferus | reverse complement strand
GGTGGGGGGGGCAGAGATTTGAGGAGACCCCACATTGTCTGGGGGGGGTGTGCAATGTATTGCACCGGGCTGCGCTGCGACCGCCGCAACTGCTGCAACTGCTGCAACCACTGTGCTGCAATCGCCGCAACACCACCGCTGCAACCGCCGCACACGCTGTGGTGCGACCGCTGCAACCGCTGCGCCGCAGCCGCTGCCCTGAAACCACTGCAACCGCTGCACCGCGCTGCGGTGCCAATGCAGCGCTGCAGAAGTAGTCCTCCACCGCAATGTGACTGGAGCGCTGCAGCGCATGTTCTGCCCTGCAACTGCGATGCTGCAGCGCCGGTCTGGCACTGCAGCGCAGATGTAACGCTGCGGCGCAAGTGCTCCACCGCAACGCGGATGCGACGCTGCAGCGCAGGCCTGGCACTGCAACGTAAACGCAACGCTGCAGCACGCTGCAATGTGAATGAAGTGCTGCAGAGCAAGTTCTGCACTGCAAATGCAGCGCCGCAGCACAAGTGCTCCACTGCAGTACAGATGCAACGCTGCGGCACAAGTGCTCTGCTGCAGTGTAAATGCAGTGCTGCAGAAATGCTCCACTGCAATGCAGATGCCACGCTGCAGCACAAGTGCTCCGCTGCGATGTGAATGCAATGCTCCAGTGCAACCCTGGCACTGCAATGCAAAGGCAACGCTGCAGCACCAGTGCTGTGCTGCAATGTGAATGGAGTGCTGCAGCGCATGTTCTGCCCTGCAACTGCAACGCTGCAGCGCAATCCTGGCACTGCACCGCAGACGAAACGCTGCAGCGCAAGCCTGGTACTGCAACGTAAACGCACCGCTGCAGCACACTGCAATGCGAATGAAGTGCTGCAGTAGGAGTGTTTCACCGCAATGCGGATGCAACGCTGCAGCACAACTGCTCCGCTGCAGTGTAAATGCAGTGCTGCAGAAGTGCTCCGCTGTAATCGAAATGCAACTCTGCAGCAAGTGCTCCACTGCGATGCGAACGAAGCGCTGCGGCACATGTTCTGCGCTGCAATGCCAATGCAGCGCTGCAGCGCAATCCCCGCGCTGCAAAACAAACGCAGCACTGCTGGCGAAGTGCTGCGCTGCAACGCGGATGCGGCGCTGCAGCACAAGCGCTACACTGCAATGCGAATGCAATGCTCCAGCGTGATCCTGGCACTGCGACGCAGACGCAACGCTGCAGTACCAGTCCTCCGCTGCAATGTGAGTGAAGCACTGCAGCGCACGTTCTGCACTGCTGCAGCACAATCCTGGCACGGCAACGGAAATGCAGCGCTGTGGTAGAGGTGCTCCACTGCAATGCAGATGCAACGCTGCAGCGCAGGTGCTACACTGCAACGCGAATGAATCGCTGCAGCACATGTTCTGCGCTGCAATATAAATGCAACACTGCAGCGCAATGCTGGTGCTGCAATGCAAACGCAGCGCCACGGTAGAAGTGCTCCACTGCAGCGCAGAGGCAACGTTGCAGCGCAAGTGCTGTGCTGCAGTGTAAATGCAACGCTGCGGCAGAAATGCTCCACTGCAGTGCAGATGCAACGCTGCGGCGCAAGTGCTGTGCTGCAATGTGAATGAAATGCTGCAGTGCGTGCCTGGTGCTGCAATGGAAACGCAACGCTGCAGCGCAAGTGCTGCACTGGAACGCGAATGCAGTGCTGCAGTGTAAGTGCTCCACTGCAATGCGAATGAAGAGCTGCAGTGCATGTTCTGCACCGCAATGCAAATGCAGCGCTGCAGCGCAGCTGCTCCTCTGCAGTGCAGGTGCGATGCCGCAGCGCAAGTGTTCCACTGCAACGGGAATGCGACGCTGCAGCGCGAGCCTGGCGCCGCGCAATGGAAACGCAACACCGCAGCGCGAACGCAACGCTCCAGCGCAATCCTGGCGCCGCGCCGCAACCGCAACGCTGC
>NW_009648544.1:33742-38241 GCF_000708025.1 Charadrius vociferus | reverse complement strand
TCGCCCTGCGTCGCTGCCCCCCACAGTCCGGCCGCCGCAGCGCTGCCCGGTGAAACCCCGCCGCCCACCCCACACCGCAGCGTCGCAGGAAAAAAAACAAACCCCAAACCCCACAGAGTAGCGCAGAGAAGTGGCAAAAAAATGTCGTTTAACAGCAAAACGTGGTGGTGGGACACAAAAATTGGGGGGACACACACACGAACCCGGTGGGGGGAGGGAAGAGGAGCCACCAAGGGTCACCCGGGCCACCGCAGGGCCTGCGTGGAGCCCCGGGCATGCGGGCGCTGAGGTAGGTGGGTCTCCCAAATTTAAGGCCTGGGGCGAGAAGATGAGGTGGCCCAGTGTGGGGCAGGGGGGGAGGTGAAGCTCAGAGGAGGTGGGTGAGGGGACCGGGGAGCCACCAGGCTCCTGGTGGTGGGGGGGACACGTCAATCTGCAGTTTGGTGGCATCTCCACCCATGTTGCAGCTCCTCGGGGAGCAGTGAAGCGAGTTCTGGAGCCACCAGGCTCATGGAGGACATCAACCACCTGTTCATCTTCATCCCCATCCATGTTACGTCTCCTTTGGGACACTTTCCTGGAGCCACCAGGCTCATGGAAGACATCAACCATCAGTTCGTCTTCATCCCTGGCCGTGTTGCGTCTCCTTTGGGATGAGGGACCTGCCTCCTGGAGCCACCAGGATCATGGAGGACAACAACCATCAGTTTGTCTTCATCCCTATCCATGTTACGTCTCACTTAGGACACAGTCCTGGAGCCACCAGGCTCATGGAGGACATCAACCATCAGTTTGTCTTCATCACCATCCATGTTACGTCTCCTTTGGGATGCTGTCCTGGAGCCACCAGGCTCATGGAGGACATCAAACATCTGTTCATCTTCATCACCAACCATGTTGCATCTCCTCTGGGACGAGGGAAGCGTGTCCTGAAGCCACCAGGCTCATGGAAGACATCAACCATCAGTTTGTGTTCATCACCAGCCATGTTGCATCTCCTCTGGGACGAGGGAAGTGTGTCCTGGAGCCACCAGGCTCATGGAGGACATTAACCATCAGTTTGTCTTCATCACCATCCATGTTATGTCTCCTTTAAGATACTGTCCTGGAGCCACCAGGATCATGGGGGACATCAACCATTGGTTTGTCTTCATCACCAGCCGTGTTACATCTCCTTTGGGATGCTGTCCTGGAGCTACCAGGCTCATGGAGGACATCAATCATAAGCCGCTCTTCACTGCCAGCCACGTTGCATCTCCTCTGGGATGAGGGAGCTGTGTCCTGGAGCCACCGTGCTCATGGAGGACATCAAATATCTGCTTCTCTTCATCCCTATCCATGTTATGTCTCCTTTGAGACACTGTCCTGGAGCCGCCAGGCTCATGGAGGACATCAACCATCAGTTCATGTTAATCCCCAGCCATGTTACGTCTCCTTTGAGACGCTGTCCTGCAGCCACCAGGCTCATGGGGGACATCAGTCATCAGCTCCTCATCACCCCCAGCCATGTTGCACCTCCTCTGGGACCAGGAGGTGCCTCCTGGAGCCACCAGAGACGTCAATCATCACCTCATTGTCACCCCCATCAATGTCACATCTCCAGGACCAGCGACCCTTGTCCTGGAGCCACTGAGCTCATGGGAGGACATCAACCATCAACTCATCATCCCCCCTGTGTCCACGTTGCGCGAGAAGATGATCGGTCCATCCGTAGCAGCCGCCCAGTGCCGGCTGGCAAAGGCAACCAGCACCGGCCACCCCGGGGGCAACCACCAACTCCACCTCACCCACCCAACCTCAACCGTACCCCGTGGTGGTCACCCATCACCACCTCCTCTACCGGGATGACGCGGGCACCACCTTCTTCATCCTCCCCACCACCAAACCCTCATCATTTGTCCCTGGCGGCCGCCCGGGCGTGGATACGAGTGTGCCGGGCCAGGGAGGACTTGTTGCTGAAGCTCTTGCCGCAGTGAGGACAGGGGAAAGGTCTCTCGCCTGTGTGCGAGCGTTCGTGGACCGTCAGGTCCGCCAAGTACTTGAAGCTCTCGCAGCAGGCGCCGCAGGGGTATGGGCGCTCTTCGGTGTGGCTCCGTTGGTGCATGGTGAGGTTGGACTGTTGGCTGAAGCGTTTGCCGCAGGCGGCGCAGGGGTAAGGCCGCTCGCCCGTGTGCGACCGTTGGTGCTTGTTGAGGTCCGAGGGGTTGGTGAAAGTCTTGCCGCAAGAGGGGCAGGCGTAAGGCCGCTCGCCCGTGTGCAGCCGTTGGTGGGTGGTGAGGGTGGAGAGGTGGCCGAAGCTCTTGCCGCAAACCCCGCAGGCGTAGGGCTTCACCCCCGTGTGGGTTCGCTGGTGGGTCTTCAGGTGGGTCAACCGGCCGAAGCTCTTGCCGCACTCGCCGCAGGGGTACGGCCGCTCCTTCCCTTGCGCCGACGGTTCTCGCTTCACCCAAGGCTTCTCCGGGTTCTTGGTGGTCTCCACCGGTCCAGGCAGACCTTGGGCTAGGGGCTGTGGGAAGGTGGTGGGATCCCGTGGGATCTGTCGTCGGTGGGGCGCCCCCGGGGTGGGGGGCCCGGCCATCGGGACAGCCTGGAGGGTGTTGGGTGGGTGCTGGGGGTCTTGCCATTGCCAAATGGACGCCTCCGGGTCTCCGCTCACCATGGTGGGACCTGAGGTGGGGAAGAGGGAGGAGAAGATGCGTCATGAGTTGGTTCTCAACAGAGGACACGATGTGTCTCCTCTGAACCCACCACCGTCAATCTCCTTCGGCAATGGTGGAGATGAGCTCCCACCATTGAGTGAAGCCCCAAATCCACCCATGGGTGGCCACCAGGACAAAGAGGAAGATGAGGCCACCTCAGTGGAGGACCTGGCCCAACAGGCAAAGATGGCTGGAGGAGGACCCAGAGAGGAGCCCACCACACTCCAACCATCATCCCCAAAATGACTTGAATCACCACGAAGGAGAAGGTGACAGCGGTGGAAGGGAGGAAGAGTTGGTGTAAGGGGCGAAGAGTTGGAGGAAGAGAGGAAGAGTTGGAGGAACAGGAAAAGAGTTGGTGAAAGGGGGGAAGAAGTTGGTGGAAGGGACGAAGAGTTGGAGGAAGGGAGGAGGAGTTGGTGGAAGGGGGGAAGAATTGGTGGGAGGAAGGGGAAAAGAATTGGAGGGAGGGAGGAAGAGTTGGGTGGAAGGAAGGAAGAGTGGGAGGAAGGGAGGAAGAGTTGGAGGAAGGGAGGAAGAATTGGAGGAAGGGAGGAAGAGCTGGTGGACAGGAGGAAGAGTTGGAGGAAGGGAGGAAGAGTTGGGTGGAAGGGGGGAAGAGTTGGTGGAAGGAAGGAAGATTTTGGGGCTCATGGTTGCCTGAAGACAAACGGGGTGAACCAAGAGCTTTCTACGGACACTCGTGACCTTCACACCAATATCTCCAACCTCTTCCGACTTCTCGGCAACTTGGGAGACAACCGTTTGCCGACTTCCCCCGCATTGGTGGGGCCATCTTGTATCCTCCTCTCTGCCCTTCTTCTCACTTCTATTTGACTTTGGAGCCCGGGGAGACTTTTCTCCTCCCCACCGCAACGGGGTTCAGCATCATGCGGGGTGCCACCACCGTGGGAGTCACCACCCGACTCCTCCTCGGTGGCCCCATCCTTCTTCCTCCTCAACACCCCAAGAGTTTGCCCCAACGCTGGAAGGACCTCCTTTTTGGTCCTTCCACCACCCCAACTTCATTCTTACTCATCTTCCACCCCAAAAATAGGAGTGACTCCTCCTCGGTGGCCCCATCCTTCTTCCTCAACACCCCAAGAGTTTGCCCCAGTGCCGGAAGGACCTCCTTTTTGGTCCTTCCACCGCCCCAACTTCATTCTTCCTCACCCTCCACCCCAAAAATAGGAGCGACCACACCACGGGAGGACCAGATGGGGCCAAACCCATCGCAGAAGACACCCCACCATCTCCCCCAGCTTCTACACCCCTTTTTTTATTTGGTGTGGTGGTGGTGAAGGATCTTTCCATCACCCCAATACCTGGTTCCTGCGGGTGCCGCTCCTCTTCCTCAGGGACAAACTTGACCTTGGCCCGGGTCACCTCCTCCTGCCAACCGTCCCCCCCGGAGGGGAGTTGGGGGGACTCCAAGGGGGGTGTCGGGGGGTCTCCTGCTACTTGGGGGTCCTCGGCGTCCCCTGGGGTCACCTCCTCCACCTTCACGCGCACTGTCACCTGGGGGACGAGGAGGAAAAAGGGGCACTCAGGAGATGGAAGGGGGGGAAATTGGGTGCCCGGGACCCCCCCGGGGCTTTAATGGAGGGGGTGTTGGGTGCTTGTCCCCCCCAGGGGCTATAAGGGGGGGCAATTGTGTGCGCATGACCCCCAGGGGCTTTAATGGGGGGAGAATTGGGGGCCAGTGACCCCACAGACCTTAATGGGAGGGGGGAATTGGGTGCTTGGCCCCCCCAGGAGCTATAAGGGGGGTGGGGGGCAATTGTGTGCCTGGGACCGCCC
>NW_009648544.1:32331-33101 GCF_000708025.1 Charadrius vociferus | reverse complement strand
GGGGGGTAGAAGGGTGGGATGAGGCTCTCACCTGCCGTTCCCAAATTCCCCGGCTTTCCCCTCGGGGGGGTTGAAAACTCTCGGCCAAAGCCACGGCGTGAGCGCAGGTTTGGGGGTGTCGAACCCAAACCCAACTCTGAATATCTTCGGGTAAAATGGTGAGAAACTGTTCCAACACCACCAACTCCAAAATCTGCTCTTTGCTCCTCACCTCCGGTCGTAACCACCGTCGCGATAACTCCCGTAACCGTCCCCAAACCTCCCGCGGTCCCGATGCTTCTTGATAGCGAAATTGCCGGAACCGTAAACGACGCATTTCCAAACCCGCATCGCCGCCCTGATGCCACGACGTCATCACCGATGGCGGTGGCGTCACCGTGGTGGCGGTGGCGGCGGTGGTGGTGGGGACCAAATGGCGGCTCCGGCCCCCCCGCGGCCAACGGGGTCTCTCCATCCCCCGGCGTGAGGATAACGGGGGTCCCCGCTCCTCCTCGGCCTTCTCGGCCTCTGCCTTCTTCTCCTCTTCCTCCTCCTTCTCCTCCTCCTCCTCCTCCTCGTCCTTCTTGTCCTCCTCCTCCTTCTCCTTCTCGTCCTCCTCCTCCTTCTCCTTCTCGTCCTCCTCCTCCTCGTCCTCCTCCTCCTTCTCCTTCTCGTCCTTCTCCTCCTTCTCCTTCTCGTCCTTCTCTTCCTCCTTCTCTTCCTCCTCTTCTTCTTCCTCCTCACGGCGGCATGGAGTGGGGGGGGCACGGCTCCCGGGGGGCCACCGGCGA
>NW_009648544.1:26813-29143 GCF_000708025.1 Charadrius vociferus | reverse complement strand
GGCCCGGGGCCAGGGACGACACCTCCCCCCCCACCGCCACCACCGGGACCCCCTCGAGGTGCGTGGGGGAGGGGCCGGCAGCGCGGGGCCTCCCCTCCCCCCATCCTTCCCTTCCCCCTCCTTCCCTCCTCCCCAGTTGCCCCAATTTCCCCCTTCTTTCCTTCTTTTCCCTCCCTATTTTTATTATTTTCACCAGTTTTCCCTTCTTTTTCCCGTTTTTTCCTTTTTTCCTGTTTTTTCCTCCTTTTCCCCGTCTTTTTATCTCTATTTTCCTGCTTTCCCCCCTTCTTTCCCTCTTTTCTCTCCCTATTTTCATTATTTTCCCCATTTTTTTCCTTCTTTTTCCCGTTTTTTCCTTTTTTCCCCGTTTTTTCCTTCTTTTCCCCCTTTTCCCTTCTTTTTCATCTCTATTTTCCTGCTTTCCCCCCTTCTTTCCTCCTCGTCCCTCCCTATTTTCCTTCTTTCCCCCATCTTTCCTTCTTTTCCCTCCCTATTTTTATTATTTTCCCCATTATTCCTTCTTTCCTCCCCCTTTTTCCTTCTTTTTCGTCCCTATTTCCTCCTTTCCCCCCCTTTTCCTTCTTTTCCCCCTTCTTTCCTTCTTTTCCTGCCCTATTTTCCTTCTTTCCTCCTTCTTTCCATCTTTTCCCTCCCTATTTTCATTATTTTCCCCATTGGTCCTTCTTTTCCCGCCTTTTCCCTTCTTTTCCGTCCCTATTTCCCTTCTTTCCCTTCTTTTTTTTATCTCTATTTTCCTTCTTTTCCCTCCCTATTTTCCTTCTTTTTTCCTCTTCTTTCCTTCTTTTCCTGCCCTATTTTCCTTCTTTTTCCCCTTCTTTCCTTCTCTTCCCTCCCTGTTTTCCTTCTTTCCCCCATCTTTCCGTCTTTTCCCTGCCTATTTTCATTATTTTCCCCCATTGTTCCTTCTTTCCCCCCCCTTTTTCCTTTTTTTGTGCCTATTTTCCTCCTTCCCCCCCCTTTTCCTTCTTTCCCCCCTTCTTTCCTTCTTTTCCTGCCCTATTTTCCTTCTTTCCTCCTTCTTTCCTTCTTTTCCCTCCCTATTTTCATTATTTCCCCCATTTGGTCCTTCTCCCCCCCCCGCCCCCCTTTTCCTTCTTATTTGCCCCTATTTTCCTTCTTTCCCCTCTTTTTCCTTCTTTTTCATCTCCATTTTCCTGCTTTTCCCCCTTCTTTCCTTCTGTTCCCTCCCTATTTTCCTTCTTTCCCCCTTCTGTCCTTCTTTTCCCTCCCTATTTTCCTCCTTCCTCCTTTCCTTCTTTTCCCCCTTTTTTTCTTTCTTTTCCCTCCCCATTTTCCTTCTTCCCCCCTTTCCCGCCTTTTTTTCCTCATTTTCCCTCTTCTTTCCTTTCCCCCTTCTTTCCCCCTTCTTTCATTCTTTTCCCTCCCTATTTTCCTCCTTTCCCCTTTCCTTCTTTTCCCTCCATGTTTTCCTTCTTTTCCCTCCCTATTTTCCTTTTTCCCTCTTCTTTCTTTCTTTTTCCACTCCTTTCTTTCTTTCCCCCTTTCCTTCCTTCTTTCCTCCTATTTTCTTTCTTTTCCCTTTCTTTCCCCTTTCTTTCCTTCTTTCCCCTTCTCTTTCTTCCCCACTTTCCTTCCTCTCCCCGCCTTGTTTTTCTCCCCCCAATTTCCTTATTTTCCCATTTTCTTCCTTTTCTCCCTTCTTTTCTTCTTTCCCCCTATTTTCTTTCTTTTCCCTGTTCTTTACTTCTCCCTCTCTTTGTTTCCTTTCCCATTTTCTTCCCTTTCCCACGTATTTTTCTTCCCCCTATTGTTTTCTTCTTTCCCTTTAATTTTTTTCTTCCTTTCCCCTATTTTCCCCATCTTCTTTTCCTTTATTTCTTCTTGTTTTCTTTCTTTTCACCTTCTATCCCCATTTTCCTTACTTTCCTTCTATTTTCTTTCTTCACCTTTTCTCCTTCTTTTCCCCTTCTCTTTCTTTCCCCCTTTCCTTCTTCCTCCCTGCTTTCCTTCTTTCCTTCCTTTCCTCCTTCCTTTCTTCCTTTCTTCATTTCTTCCTTTCCTCCTTTCTTCCTTTCTTCTTTTCTTTTTTCCTTTTTTCCTTCCCTTCTTCAGTTTTTCTTCCTTCCTTCTTCCTTCCTTTCCTCCTTCCTTCCTTTCTTTCTTCCCTTCTATCTTCCTTTCTTCCTTCCCTTCCCCCCTTTCCTCCTTTCCTCCACTGTTCTGACTTCCTTCCTTCCTTCTTTCCTTTCTTCCTTTCTTCCTTCTTTTCTTTCTTTCTTCCTTCCTTCTTTTCTTTCTTTCTTCCTTCCTTCTTTTCTTTCTTTCTTCCTTTCTTTCTTTCCTTTCTT
>NW_009648544.1:0-18689 GCF_000708025.1 Charadrius vociferus | reverse complement strand
TTCCTCTTTTTGTGCCTATTTTCCTCCTTCCCCCCCCTTTTCCTTCTTTCCCCCCTTCTTTCCTTCTTTTCCTGCCCTATTTTCCTTCTTTTCTCCTTCTTTCCTTCTTTTCCCTCCCTATTTTTATTATTTTCACCAGTTTTCCCTTCTTTTTCCCGTTTTTTCCTTTTTTCCTGTTTTTTCCTCCTTTTCCCCGTCTTTTTATCTCTATTTTCCTGCTTTCCCCCCTTCTTTCCCTCTTTTCTCTCCCTATTTTCATTATTTTCCCCATTTTTTTCCTTCTTTTTCCCGTTTTTTCCTTTTTTCCCCGTTTTTTCCTTCTTTTCCCCCTTTTCCCTTCTTTTTCATCTCTATTTTCCTGCTTTCCCCCCTTCTTTCCTCCTCGTCCCTCCCTATTTTCCTTCTTTCCCCCATCTTTCCTTCTTTTCCCTCCCTATTTTTATTATTTTCCCCATCTTTCCTTCTTTTCCCTCCC
Organism: Charadrius vociferus; assembly: GCF_000708025.1. NCBI lineage: Eukaryota > Metazoa > Chordata > Aves > Charadriiformes > Charadriidae > Charadrius > Charadrius vociferus. Next base: position 18,214 of record NW_009648544.1, on the reverse strand, counting down.
TATTTTTATTATTTTCCCCATCTTTCCTTCTTTTCCCTCCCTATTTTTATTATTTTCCCCATCTTTCCTTCTTTTCCCTCCCTATTTTTATTATTTTCCCCATCTTTCCTTCTTTTCCCTCCCTATTTTTATTATTTTCCCCATCTTTCCTTCTTTTCCCTCCCTATTTTTATTATTTTCCCCATCTTTCCTTCTTTTCCCTCCCTATTTTTATTATTTTCCCCATTATTCCTTCTTTCCTCCCCCTTTTTCCTTCTTTTTCGTCCCTATTTCCTCCTTTCCCCCCCTTTTCCTTCTTTTCCCCCTTCTTTCCTTCTTTTCCTGCCCTATTTTCCTTCTTTCCTCCTTCTTTCCATCTTTTCCCTCCCTATTTTCATTATTTTCCCCATTGGTCCTTCTTTTCCCGCCTTTTCCCTTCTTTTCCGTCCCTATTTCCCTTCTTTCCCTTCTTTTTTTTATCTCTATTTTCCTTCTTTTCCCTCCCTATTTTCCTTCTTTTTTCCTCTTCTTTCCTTCTTTTCCTGCCCTATTTTCCTTCTTTCCTCCTTCTTTCCATCTTTTCCCTCCCTATTTTCATTATTTTCCCCATTGGTCCTTCTTTTCCCGCCTTTTCCCTTCTTTTCCGTCCCTATTTCCCTTCTTTCCCTTCTTTTTTTTATCTCTATTTTCCTTCTTTTCCCTCCCTATTTTCCTTCTTTTTTCCTCTTCTTTCCTTCTTTTCCTGCCCTATTTTCCTTCTTTTTCCCCTTCTTTCCTTCTCTTCCCTCCCTGTTTTCCTTCTTTCCCCCATCTTTCCGTCTTTTCCCTGCCTATTTTCATTATTTTCCCCCATTGTTCCTTCTTTCCCCCCCCTTTTTCCTTTTTTTGTGCCTATTTTCCTCCTTCCCCCCCCCTTTTCCTTCTTTCCCCCCTTCTTTCCTTCTTTTCCTGCCCTATTTTCCTTCTTTCCTCCTTCTTTCCTTCTTTTCCCTCCCTATTTTCATTATTTCCCCCATTTGCTCCTTCTCCCCCCCCCGCCCCCCTTTTCCTTTTTATTTGCCCCTATTTTCCTTCTTTCCCCTCTTTTTCCTTCTTTTTCATCTCCATTTTCCTGCTTTTCCCCCTTCTTTCCTTCTGTTCCCTCCCTATTTTCCTTCTTTCCCCCTTCTGTCCTTCTTTTCCCTCCCTATTTTCCTCCTTCCTCCTTTCCTTCTTTTCCCCCTTTTTTTCTTTCTTTTCCCTCCCCATTTTCCTTCTTCCCCCCTTTCCCGCCTTTTTTTCCTCATTTTCCCTCTTCTTTCCTTTCCCCCTTCTTTCCCCCTTCTTTCATTCTTTTCCCTCCCTATTTTCCTCCTTTCCCCTTTCCTTCTTTTCCCTCCATGTTTTCCTTCTTTTCCCTCCCTATTTTCCTTTTTCCCTCTTCTTTCTTTCTTTTTCCACTCCTTTCTTTCTTTCCCCCTTTCCTTCCTTCTTTCCTCCTATTTTCTTTCTTTTCCCTTTCTTTCCCCTTTCTTTCCTTCTTTCCCCTTCTCTTTCTTCCCCACTTTCCTTCCTCTCCCCGCCTTGTTTTTCTCCCCCCAATTTCCTTATTTTCCCATTTTCTTCCTTTTCTCCCTTCTTTTCTTCTTTCCCCCTATTTTCTTTCTTTTCCCTGTTCTTTACTTCTCCCTCTCTTTGTTTCCTTTCCCATTTTCTTCCCTTTCCCACGTATTTTTCTTCCCCCTATTGTTTTCTTCTTTCCCTTTAATTTTTTTCTTCCTTTCCCCTATTTTCCCCATCTTCTTTTCCTTTATTTCTTCTTGTTTTCTTTCTTTTCACCTTCTATCCCCATTTTCCTTACTTTCCTTCTATTTTCTTTCTTCACCTTTTCTCCTTCTTTTCCCCTTCTCTTTCTTTCCCCCTTTCCTTCTTCCTCCCCCATTTTCCTTATTTTCCTCCTATTTTCTTCCTTTTCCCCTTCTTCCTTCCTTTCCTCCATTCCCCCTTTCCTCCTTTTTCTTCCTTTCCTTCTTCCTTCTTTCTTTCCTTCCTTCTTTTCCTCCTTCCTTCCCTTCTATCTTCCTTTCTTCCTTCCCTTCCCCCCTTTCCTCCTTTCCTCCTTCCTTTCTTCCTTTCTTCATTTCTTCCTTTCCTCCTTTCTTCCTTTCTTCTTTTCTTTTTTCCTGTTTTCTTTCCCTTCTTCAGTTTTTCTTCCTTCCTTCTTTCCTTCCTTTCCTCCTTCCTTCCTTTCTTTCTTCCCTTCTATCTTCCTTTCTTCCTTCCCTTCCCCCCTTTCCTCCTTTCCTCCACTGTTCTGCCTTCCTTCCTTCCTTCTTTCTTTTCTTTCTTTCTTTCCTTTCTTCCTTTCTTTTTTCCTTTCTCCCTTTCTTTCTTTCACTTCTTCCTTTCTTCTTTCGTTTCTCCATTTCTTCCTTCCTTTCTTCTTTCGTTTCTCCCTTTCTTCCTTCCTTTCTTCCCTTCTTTCTTTCCTCCTTCCCTTCCCCCCTTTCCTTCTTTCCACCTTTCCTCCTCCTTTCCTCCTTCCTTCCTTTCTTCTTTCTTTTCTTCCTTTCCTCCTTTCTTCCTTCCTTCCTTCCTTCCTTCCTTCCTTTCTTCCTTTCTTTCCCCAATGACTCTTCCACACCAGAGCTCTTCCATTCCGGGTGTTATTTTTTTTGCAGGATCCTGGTGGCGCACGCGTGTGTATGCACGCACGCCCGTGCATTTGCGGTTCTGCGGTGCGTCCCAAATTCCCCACCTGGGTGACAGCAGAGGACCTCCCACCAGAGATTTCCATCCTTGCCGTCAAAATCGATCCAATTTCCCTTTCTCCTCTACTTCCTCCCAACAAAGCCCCGGGGCCGAGCCCCCGCCCACGCCGTACCATGCCGAAACGGAAATGCAAATTCACCGACGAACTCCGGGCCAAGTATCCCTGCTTCCGCCCGGGCCGCGAGAGGTGGGAAGCCGAATGTTTGGTGTGCCAGGGGGGCACCTACGTCTCCGTGGCCAACAAGGGCTCTCTCGACCTGGAGGCCCACCTCCAGTCCATGAAACACAAGAGGAACGTGCTGGGAGATGCCGACGCTGCCTCCAAACTTCCGGGATGTTTCCTCCCTGCCGACTGCCAGTCCTTCGATGCCACCGCCGCCACCGCCGCCACCGCCGCCACCGTCACCGAAACCCCTTTGAGCTTTGCCGCTGCCATCCTCCAGGAGTGCTGTGAGCCCTTGGCTGGCTCACCCAAAACACCCGACCCCGTCTTCGACGTCTTGGACTTCCAAATCAAGACAGAGGCGAGGTTGGACGAGGTGCTGACGCCCTTCGCCTCGGACCCGTTGGACGGTGTCCCCTATTGCGGGGTGGCCCTGGGGACCCCCTTCCGCATCCACGTTCGTTATTTTGACTGGAAGCGGGGCGGCGTGCAGAACAGGGTGATTGGTGGGGACCCCTCGCCGGGGGAACTCATCCCCGGTGCCACCACCGCCACCATGGCGTGGGAAGCCTTGGAGAGTCACGGGTTGCGGCAGCGGTGCGTGGCCGTCGTAGGCGAGAGCCCCAACGCCATGCTGGGAGGGTTGGGGTGCTGCACCCAAAGTCCGACTGAGGTCTCCAGCTTGCGGGAGCTGCTGGAAGGGGTCTTCATCGCCACTGATTGCCCCATGCGCCTCCTCAGCAACTGCATCCAACACGGGGCGGACAGCCTGGAAGTGGACCTGCAGGCCATTGTCTGGAAGATTTACACCTACATCTCGGTCTACGCCATCTACGCCGAACCCCTCAAGGACTTCTTCGAGTTTGCCAAGAGGGAGTACTGGCGCCTGTTCCACCCCACCGGGATGCCCTGGTTGCTCCTGCTGCCGGCCATCACCCACTTGCTTGAAGTCTACCCGGCCTTGAAGGCCTTCTTCCTCTCCCTCGGCCACCCCCCCTTCACCATCCGGACCTTCTTCGAGGATGACTTCAGCGAGATCTACCTACAGCACATGGCTTCGCAGGTGGCTGTCTTTGACGTGCACCTCAGGACCTTGGCGAGGGAGGACAACTCACCCTGCGAGGTGCTGGGCGTCCTCTCCTCCATCCGTCGCACCCTCCTGGAGCGCAAAGCCCACGGCTTCGTATCGCTGCGGGTGAAGGAGTTGCTGGAGGAGCAGCGGGTGGCTGGGAGGGTTGGAGAGTGCGACACCTTCTGCCGCCACGTCCAGACCCTCTACGTGGCGTTCCTCGACTACCTGGACGCTCGGATGAGGCCGTTTGGGGAACTTCTCCGGTTCCAGTGGATGCAGCTCTGGGCCCCACCAACATGGGTGGAGGTGGAGGCGTGCATCAAGTACCTGGCGGACCACGGTGTCATGGTGGACGACAGCAAGTGCTTCGACCAGTTCTGTTGCCTGACCGCCTTCTTGAAGGACTGCGGGGGTGGAGGTGACTTTGGCGCCCTCCAGGCGCACCAGAAATGGGCGCGCTTCTTCGGCACCTCCTGCAGCTTGGCCAGCCACTCCGAGCTCCTCAGGATGGCTCAGGTTTTCTTCGCCATCCCTTCTTGCGGGGCCGATTTTCCCAGGGGGCTTTTCCTCGAGTGAAGCCGGGTGGGACCAGGCGTGGACCTGTTGTTGGTGCCGCTGTGGCCGGGCTACCACCAAGCATGCGGCATGTCAAAAGACATCTTTGATTCCTAATTTTGTACATCAGCCCAGCGGGGAGGATTTGTTTAGTCACCCAGGACTCAATGGACTTTTATTTCTTGGGTTGGAGAGAGGGAAGGTGAGGTTTTGTCTGTGTATTTGGGGGTCTCCAACCTTGGACCTCAAAACCAGACCTCAGGCTTGTCCACCTGCCCGCCCTGGCTCTACCTAAGGGGTGGAGAAGGCTCTTGCAGCCTTGTGGAGGCACCTGGAGATAACTGAGCTTTCCAGCCGAGGAGGTTTTATCACCTCCTTACACTCCTCAAATTCCTGAGGGATCATAGAATCATGGAATCATCTAGGTTGGAAGGGACCTTCAAGATCATTGAGTCCAACCATTAACCTAATGCTGTCCAAACCCACCACTACACCATGTCCCTCAGCAACGTGTCTGCCTGTCTTTCAAATACCTCCAGAGATGGTGGCTCCACCACTTCCCTGGGCAGTCTGTTCCAATGCGCAATAATCCTTTCGGTGAAGAAATTTTTCCTAATATCCATCCTAAACCTCCCCTGGTGCAACTTGAGACTGTTTCCTCTTGTCCTATCACTTGTAACTTGGGAGAAGAGACCGACCCCCAGTTCCTCAGCTGCTCCTCATGATCATAGAATCATGGAATCCCAGATCAGAAAGGACCTCAAGGATCATCTGGTCCAACCTTCCTTGGCAAAAACCTGGTTTAGTCAAGATGTCGCCTCCCCATGGTAAGCCAAATCTTGAAAGCATCCAATGTTGGGAAACCCACAACATCCCTGGAGGGGATTATTCCAATGGCTGATTGTTCTTGTGAAAAATTGTCCTCTTGTGTCCAGCTGGAATCTCCCCAAGAGTAACTTGTACCCATCACCTCCTCGTCTTTTCCGTGGCACGTCATGTAAAAATCTTCTTGTAGCCACTCTTTAAAGACTGGAATGTGGTGGGAAGGTCTTCCCTAAGCCTTCTTTTCTCCAGGTTGAACAAATCCAATTCTCTCAGCCTTTCCTCATGGCTGACTTCCCTGTCCTTGGATCATCTTGGTGGCCCTTCTCTGGACCTTCTCCAGCCTGGCCACAGCTTTTTTTGTATAACAGGGACCAAAACCCCACACCCATCTCGGAGTGCCGAGTAGAGCGGGATAATGACTTCTTTGTCTCTGCTGGTGATGCAACCCAGCATCCTGCTGGCTTTCTTCGCCACAGTGGCACACTCTTCACTCCCATTGAGCTGCTCGTCCACCAGGACCCCCAGGTCGCTTCCCACAGAGCTGTTCCCCAAGCTGGGTATATCCCAGGCTGTGCCACACTCCTGGATTATGTTTTCCCAGGTGCAAAACCTCACACTTGTCCTTGTTGAACTTCATAAGGTTCTTGTTAGTCCACTCTTCCAGCCTATCCAGGTCTTCCTGCAGGGTGGCCCTCCCTTCCCAAGCGTCAATCAGCTTGGTGTCATCACCAACTTCATCAGGGTACACTCGATCCCATCATCCAGGTCACTTATGAAGATATTAAACAGCGTTGGGCCCAGTATTGATTCCTGGAGGACCCCACTGGTGAGAGGTCACCACTTTGAAAAGGAGCTGTTGACCACCCGCCTCAGGGTGCAGCGTGTCAGCCGGTTCCCCACCCACTGTATGGACCACTTGGCTACACCGTAACGCAGCAGTGTCTCTAGGAGGAGGCTGTGGGAAACGGTATGGAAAGCCGTGGAGAAATCCAGGTAGACAACATCCACCCACCGCTCTCCCCCAGGTCAACTGAGAAGGTTTCTTTGTTGTAGAAGGCCATAAGGTTTGTCAAGCATGATTGGTCAATCCGCGTTGGCTTTTCCCAATCACGGGCTTCGTGGTAGCCCCCAGGAGGATTCATTCTGTAATTTTCCAAGAGGTTGAAGTAAGACCAAGGGGTCTGTAATATCTCCGGTGGGATGCGTGAAGGGCCATGCCAAGGCTGAACATCAGGAAGAAGTGCCATGAAGAGTGTCCTGCCCTTCTCCCAATGCTCCCCACCACCCCACGATCCACCAGAGGATTTCTCTTGGAGGCATTTATTCCTCCTGCCCCGAGATGCAGCAGAGAGAAGCTGCCCAACCAGCAGAAAATAAAGATTTGCATTAATATTCATCTCCTGCCCAAGCATTTGTTGATGTCCACATGCGTGTGTCCTCTTCCCTTGCAGCTTTCCTCCTGTGATGGCAGGAGCAGCACCGGGTACCCCAAAAATGCCTTTTCCTTGAATCCAGCACCGTCGCGGCATGACATTGTCACAACTTTGAACATCTGGAGATACGGACCCATAAGGATCATTATGTCTGAGGAGGACTTTGCACAGGCATCATCAGAAAGTTGTTTTTCTCAACATCAGCTTGATTTTTCTCCTCCAAAACCTTCTTCTTCCCACTGGAGAGCTGGCCGGGGCTGTAGAGAAGACACTGGAGATGGGCGGGAAGTTTGAGCGGAGTGTGGAGATCCAGATCACCAGCAAAACACTTGTAAAACCCCAGTAGTGGGGCAGGGACTGGAAGACACCTTGCCAGGGGGGACTGCCCCCAGGATTCAGACAGAGGGTCCAAGCTGGACCATCTCCCAGTGCTTGGACCATCTCCCTTGTAAGCCCAAGTGGTCTTCGCATCCCTTTTCCTCTTCATCTGTGCTCTCTTCCAGGAGCTAACGCTTCAGCAGCCACAGCTCTATGCTGCCCTGCCCCAGGATCCCACCACATGTCATGGAGACTCACCAATTTGTCAACTCCATGGTCCATTTTTGGGAGCGTGCAGGGGTCCTGGTGTATGAGGTGGACACCTTCACACTGGCCATCCTCTTCTCCAACCCCTTGAACTACAACACTTTCTACATGAAGGTAACCGTGGAGATCTCCCTGCACATCGTCCACCTTGGCAACTTGGAGGACATCTGCACCAGGATGTGTAATAGTCAATGCAGCAGGATGTGTGATAGTCAACCCACCAGCACTGACGAGGGCACTGTGTTCCATCAAGTCAAGCTCTGTGCATCCCAGGAGGCTGCCGTGGTCTCTGCTGGCCACATGGTGGTCACGGCAACCACATCCGATGCTGCAAAGTCAGTCATCAAAGTCATCATGGAGAATCAAGATGGTTCCTCCTTGGAATCCAAAGGTGTCACCACCACCAAGGGGTGGACATACCTTGTCTGTGTTGCTGTAAACACCAAGCAGAACCCACTGCCCTCAATAAATGGTTGAAAAAAGCAATTGTGCACCCAAATTTGTGCTGTGTTGCCCTAAGATAGGAGAGGAAGAAGCCCCATGTAGGATGGAAGATGCTTCTTTTATCTCCTAATCCCCTTTTTCAGCAGCTCAGAGGATTCCCTGTCGAGCGGTGAGGAGGGGGAGCGTGGTTTGAAGATCCTGTGGGCTCAGGAGCTTGCTTGGATGCAACGCCAGGTGGAAACCTGCTCTCCTGAAGGTTCTTTTTGATTTGAATTATAGCTGGGGTTTAGTTTTGATGATTGTCCAGCTGGTGTCCACCTGGGGGACCTGATGTAGGGGACAGACACCTTCCCATTGGCCATCCTCTTCTCTGGCCCCTTGAAGTACATTTTCTAGGTGGAGGTTGGGTTTGAAACATCTAACTTCACCCTACGTCTATCAGACCATCCCTCTGTTTCCGTTCCCTGTGTTCCTACGGTGATCGTGTGAAGTCTGCGAGTCATCTTTTTCCTGACCCAACGTGGCTCTGCGCTCTCCATCCATCCACCCGCCCGTCCCTCCAGCTAGAGGGATACGTTTCGGAGATAAAACCTGAGATAAAGCTGAACCACCTCCATCCAAGCACCACAAGTAGCGGGGCAGATCTCTTCTGGGCCAAAAAAAAAAAAAAAAAATCACGTCTTTCCTTTTGTTCTGTTTTCCTTCCCCTGCGGTGAAGGAGGAGGAGAAAAGTCTTCTTCACGGGCCACGTTATCTGATGAGAGGTTGGGGGGTTACCACGAGCCTGTGTCGCGTTTTCCCGTGAAGTGCAGCCGTCTGGGCTTGATGTTTCCTGCGAATGAACAGATTTTTTCTTGGGTGGTTTTGGTTTTTTTTTTTTTTTGGTAATTTTTTTTCCGCTTTGTGGTTGGAAGTGGCAGAAGCAGCCGAACCAGGAGACAACAAGCAGCAGAGGTGGATGGGGGGGGCGTGGTTTAGTGGTGAGGGCAGGATGAGGTCTGTTGGGTTTTGTGGGGGAGAAAGGTGGGGAGGGAGTTCTGAAATGCAAATCGAAGCCTTTTTGGTTGCTGGTTGAGGGGTTAGATGCAGCTGAGAGGTGGGATGGGGCAAAGCCATGCAGAGATGTCTCCATCGCCCCTCTCCAACATCTCACATCCCCTCGGCCTCCCTTCACACAAGGAAAGGGTGACGCAAGCCCCAAACCCACCTTGCCCTTTTCCCTTCACCCCTTAGTCCTTCTTGAATGTTTGGTGGATCAGATGGGACCTTTAGTGGACCTTCCTGATGGGAAGACCCACCAGATTTATCCTCTCCCATGTTTGGGTGCTGCTGGCAACAGGTCCCAGTGCTGGATGTGCCTTTGGGCAATGTCTTGATGGGCTCCAACCATGCAAGGTGAGGTCTACAGCCAAGACTTGCATGGGACTCAGGCTCCTACCTCCATTTGGTGGAGGACTAAGCACCTACGAGACCTTCAGAGACCAACGCAAAGGGCCAACAATAGGAGGCAAAACACCTTTTAAATTAATGGACCTTTTAAATTCATTTGTGCCCAAGAGCCACCACGATGTTCACAGCTGGGGCAAACTCTTCTCCTGCAACTGGCTTGGGCAGCGTGTTTTGGCCAAGGGCTGTGTCTCTGAGGCTGCAGATGAAGAAACTGGGTCCCTGGGGCGCTGGAGAGGTGCTTTTGGCGGTTGGAGACGCAGTGCAGGTGGCTTTGAGCCATGGGACATCTTGAGACAGTTTCCCCTTGCCACGCCCACGGGAACTGACAATTCACTGTGGTCCTTGCCACGGAATCCCAAGAGCATTTCTCTGGTCTGGTAACATGTTCTCCAACTGCGAGGATGTCTGGATGTCTCTTTCTTCACAGCAGTTGTGAAACGCTGCGGTCTTCTACTGGGGTATGAAGTTCTTCAACCTGGCCAGCTGCACTCACTTTCCTGCAAGTGAGACGTGGTGATGGGTCAATAGGTGGTGTTGGACCATCCCTGCAGAGAGGAGCCTCCACAAAGTGGACATAGCTCCATGCCCCGGTGGGGGGCCCCCTTAGATGCCCCAGAGCCCACTTTGGTGCCTCCTAATCTTGTTCAATTTTAGTGTGCGCACCCATGAATCCCTGGGTGATGTGGTTACTGGGCATCACCCAACGAGGCTGGTGGTTCTCTTACCAATCTGCAGGAGGAGATGGATGCCCAAAGCCAGAAGCAGGAGGAAGAGGATGGTAAAGGCCAGGCTGATGGAGATTCCCAGACCTGGGAGAAAGAAACTGGATGGTAGTGAGGAGGAACACTGTGTCCCACAGGGCCAAGGAGGGTAAAGAGAAGCCCTGGACCATCCCCACCACGTTCTGGTTCATTTTTGGTCATGGTAGGAAACCTGCAGAGCCACCTTCGTGTCAGTTGTAAGGGACCTCCAGAGCAGTGAGATAGTGTCTCTCCTTAATCTGCTCCTCCTCGTGCAGCCCTTTATTTGCTTTCCTTTCTCTGCAGTGAGAGCTCACGGCAGCTCATACTCAACCCGGAGGCCTCCAGGTCTTTGGAGAGGGTCAACCCAGGGACCACTACGGCTTTGGAGAGGGTCAACTGAGGGAACACCAGGGCTTTGGAGAGCATTAACTGAGGGATCTCCAGGTCTTTGGAGAGGGTAAACCATGGGACCACCAGGGCTTTGGAGAGGGTCAGCCCAGGGACCTCCAGGTCTTGGGAGAGGGTCACCCCAGGGATCACCAGGTCTTTGGAGAGGATCAACCCAGGGACCTCCAGGTCTTTGGAGAGGGTCAACCATGGGACCTCCAGGTCTTTGGAGAGGAGTTGGGAATATTGTCCCTTCCTCAGCTTGTTTGCCCCAAGCACCTATCGGGGAGAGAGGGGACGGTGAGGTTAACTGCAGCACTTTGTGGGAGAGGTCTATATTTCCTCGGGAAAGGAAAAAAATGAGGAATTTCCATTTGCAGGGTCTGACCAACCTGAAGCTGGTAGCATCACTGGTGGAATCTTGGAGCTTGGGAACTAGGATGCTTGGCCAAACTTTAACCAGCACACCAGGGACACTTACCTTCAGCTGGCAGCTCTGGATTGGTAGCAATGGTGCTGTTCCTCTGGTCATCCTTCTCACCTGGACAACAAGCACATAGAGAAAGGGTTGCGTCAAAAGCTGTCCCCCTCCTCCCCAGGCTGCAGGGATTGCCCAAGCGTGGCCAAGCAGTGTGCTTTGGGATGGTGTGTGGCTACTCCTTGCACTCCCTTCCCAGTCTTTGGAGTAAGCTGGACTCTGGTGGGGTTAACTGCGAGCATCTGAACTGGTCGTGCTGGTCAAGACACAACCGTGTTGGTGCTGCAGGGACCTAGGGTCAACCAAGAACACCTCTGCACTGGACTGGTCTTGCTGGTCAAGACCCAGCTGAGTTGAGGCTGTAAGGACCTGCAGTAAGCTAGAAGCATCAGTGCACTGGTGTGGTCTTGCTGGTCAAGACCCAACTGAGTTGACCCTGTAAACCAGGAGCGTCTCTGCGCTGGACTGGTCTTGCTGGTCAAGACCCAGCTGGGTTGGCACTGCAGGGACCTTGAGTCCATGCCAACAGGGGTGATCACTTCTGGGGTTTCTCAAGGGCTGTCCATGATATGGGGCAGAATCAACCTCCCCACACCCTTCTCCACTCACCTCTGGTGGTCAGGAGCCACGGGACGCTCAACCTGGAATGCATGACCTCACCAAGGCTGCTCCGGCGCTGGTATCCGCAGGAATAGGTGCCACTGTTCTCCGCGGAGAGCTGGACGGCAAGTGTGGAGGTGAACTGTCCTTTTCTCACCAGGTGGTTCGCCAGCTCCGCCCCATTCTTGCAGAAGAAGATGTGCGTGATGGGGATATTGGAAAAAACAACGCACCGGGCGAGAATCAAGTCACCTTCATGAGCCGAGGAGAGGTTTGGGAAGAGTGCCGGTGGGGGGAAGGCACCTGCAAGAGCAAAGTGACGCGGTCGTGGTGTGATGGTGTGGAGATGAGCAGTGAGTTTTTCATCTCTCTGACCTCAGCGTTGACCTTGTAGCTACTTTTAGGTGGAAAATAATAAATAAAAGGGGGAAAAATAAGGAAGAAGAGATTGGAAGAGCCTGTTTTTCAGTCATCTGGTGACTTGTGAAATACTTTGAGTCAAGGAAAGCAAAAGTTCTGCTTGTTTCAGGATACAGGGAAACACAGTGGGAGAAAAAAAGGAAGGTAAATATAGTGAAAAACGATGTTTTAGTGACCAAAACAATTTTTTCCATCCAAGCTGAATGTTTCAGAAAAGGCTCAGGCGAAATATCTAAGTTCTGGGGCAACCAAAGCACTTCGTTGTGGTATCGCCAAAGGGGGATGTTTTTGTTTTGTTTTAATTTCAAGCTGATATTTCCCACTCCATCACAAAGTTAGAAATTGCGTCTTCCTCTGCCAAAATCCTCCCTGGCAAAACTGATATCTTTCATGCCGCATCCTATGAAAAAAAAGTACCTATAGGGGATTTTTTTTTGTTTTCCTTTTGATTTGCCTTTCTGCCTTGAAAGGAAACACCAGCCCCAGGATCAGAGCTGCTTTTCTTGGACACCCCAGGATCAGGAGATACCATCCAAAGGACGTAAGCAGTCATAGAATTATAGAATGATTTGGGTTGGAAGCGACCTTAAAGATCATCTGATTCCAACCCCCCTGCCATGGGCAGGGACACCTCCCACCAGCCCAGGTTGCTCAGAGGCCCATCCAACCTGGCCTTGAACACCTCCAGGGATGGGGCAGCCACAGCTTCTCTGGGCAACCTGCCCCAGGGGCTCACTGCCCTCAAAGCGAAAATTTTCTTCCTAATATCTCATCTAAATCTCCCCTCTTTCAGTGTAAAACCATTCCCCCTCATCACATTGCTCCCCTCCCGGATCCAGAGTCCCTCCACAGCTCTCCTGGAGCCCCTTTAGGGACCGGAAGGGGCTCTAAGGTTTCCCGGGAGTCTTCTCTTGTCCAGGCTGAACACCCCCAACTCAGCCTGTCCTCACAGCAGAGGGGCTCCAGCCCTTGTAGCATCTCCATGGTCTCCCCTGACCCCGCTCCAACAGGTCCATGTCCTTCTTGTGCTGAGGACTCCAAAGCTGGACGCAGTACTCCAGGTGGGGTGTCCTCAGAGTGCAGCAGAAGGGCACAATCCCCTCCCTCGCCCTGGTGGCCACACTTCTTCTGATGCAGCCCAGGATGCCGGTGGCTTTCTGGGCTGCAATTGCACATTTCTGGCTCACGGTGAGCTTCTCATCCACCACTACCCCCAAGTCCTTCTCCTCAAGGCTGCTCTCCATCCATTCTCCACCTAGCCTCTATTTGTGGTTGAAATTGCCCTGACCCACGTGCAGGACCTTGTACTTGGCTGTGTTGAAATTCATGACGTCCACACGGGCCCACCTCTCCAGCCTGTCCAGGTCCCTCTGGATGACAATGTTACAACATTGACCTGGAGAGTTCTTCCTACCACCCGCTCCACTCACCTGGGGAGCTGCAGGTCTCTGTCTCCATCCCACCAGCACCTGTGCGGGACAGCAGAAAGGGGTTGGTCTGAGATAGTCTGCTGGTCTAGAAGAGGTCACCTTGCAGAGGACATCTCTTTGAGGTTGGAGATGCAACCTTGGGAAGGCTTGCAGAAGATGGGGAGATGCTGCAGACCTTAGCATGAAGGAGGTCAGAAAGCACCAGCGAGGTGCAAAAGGGGCTTTTGGGTGATGCCTTGTCCCTTCCTGTCCAGCCAGGGACAACCACACCATGCCTGTACCCCGAGAGGGACCAACCCTGTGCTCATGGATCAGTGCAAAGATGCAATTTCCTCTGTGGGAGCTGCGACCTTATGTCTTTCTTGGCAAAATAAGTCACTGGCCAAGGGTTGTCCACAACCTGCCACAGCAGAGGTGGACCTTCAGACCCGCCAGAAAGCCCATCCTGTGTCTTCAGACTGTTGGACTCCTAAGAAATCACTCCAGAAACTCACAATTTTGGCTCTCGGCTGACACTTCGACTTAGTCTCACTCTGGAGATTTCCCAAGGGGACCGCTTCAGATCCACCCCATGTCCTCCCATGGTGCTACACCCCCAGCGTGACTTCCAAATTGCCCCCCAAACACCCTGCCGGGCCACCTACCTGCCAGCCAGCCCAGCAAGAGCAGGGTACCCGCAACCTCGGTCAGCCACCTCCTTCTCCCCATGCTCGTCTGGAGGCAGCGCTGAACTCCCCAAGACCAAACCACCGGGGAAAGGGGAAGCTGAGGTTGGTTTCCTGCCCATGACACAATCTCCCCGGGGCATGACCCCGGCATCTTCTCAGGGACGAGAGAGCAAAAGGGTGAGCTGGGTGGGATGGGTCTTGCCACCTTGGGTGCAAGCACACATGGGGCTGGCAAAGGGTGCAGCAGCATCCTGTGCCTTCCTCCCCCACCCCAAAAAAGGACCCCAGAAGAGTGCTGCTTCCTCATGGTGTTTCACACCAAGTTTGTGGGTGCTTGTTTTTGGGTGGTGCGGGGTATGTCACAGCTGTCCCCAGTGGGACATGCCATCTTCTGGCAAGTCTTCTGCATCCCCAGGTGAAACCAGCTCCACCGTCCCCCCCCCAGTTTTCTCCACAGCCTCAGCCCCAGGGTTCCCCATAACGTTCATGCCTTGTGATACAAATACGCAATATCCTCTCAGTGTCACTGGGAAGAACAGAGTTTCCCAATTTCTCCTTTTTTTTTTTTTGGTGGGTGTGTGTCTCGGACACTGGACTGAGACGCAACCCAGCTGCTGCTGCGGAGATGCTGTTTCGTAAGCCCTGGGCTTATGAGGGAAACCCAGGGGATCTCCAGATTTGTTAGATACCTCTGCCTGCTAAAACCCAACCTTGGAGCTCCACTGCCTTTGCTTGATTAAACCAACCTTGGAGCTCCCCTAGGAGGAGCTCAGAGACTTGGCTAGCGTGAAGCTGAGGCTTGTAAAACCTCCATCTGCCCAACCAGCTGTGGGAGAAGGCTCTTCAGTCCAGTGTCTTCCGAGCTTGCATGGGTGGAAAGGGGTCTATGTGGACCTGTGCGTGTCCTCCCCTGGTCCAGAACCTCCCAGCCGCATGTATCCTCCCTGTTTTCTGCACGATTGATGGGTTTAGTCCCTGCGCTCCATCCCCCGGGGTGCTGGATTCACCTCCTTGGCATCCATCATTCCCTGGTGGGTCAAGCCGGCTCTGTGGGTCCAGCATGGAGATGATGTCCACCAAGGAGAAGCATCTTTGGCTCTGAAGCCAAAGGAGTGCACCCACCAGAAAATCAACAGAAATAAAACTCTTTCTCCCCTCCTGCACGTTTCTTTTGCATGCCGCTCACTTTCGGTTTCCTTTTCGAACATGTATTTGTATTTCCTGGTCTGTGATGTTTCTCTGCTCGGGTAACCCAAGGGTAAAACATAACTTGTGGAGGGCTTAGGCTTGATGTTGGGGAGAACATGGAGAACATGGAGAACAGAGCTCCTGCAAGTCTTTCCAGCTGTCTGTGTTTTCTCTAGCCATGAGTAAGCTCTGGAAAGGCGGGGAGAAAATGAAAAGGAAAGGCTTTAAGCAGCAGAAAACAGCTACAGTTCATCCCAGAGCACAGACAACGTGGGAAACTTCCAGAGTGCTGCAAGAAAAATGCGAACAACAATAAGCCAGAACCATTTTTTTTTGATAATTCCCCCTAGATGCACCCAGACCGAGTCGAGAGAGAGCGTTTGAGGGGGGAGCAGAGCAGCCCCCTCAAACGCTGCGTTATGAAGGGACGGCTCGTTTCCTACCACAACTATATATATATATATTTAACCCAGTAAAACCAACAAAGAAAGGCAGGGGCTTGTCTGCCTTCTAGAAATAGAGCAACAGCAGGCTGTGGTTTGCGGTGGAGTAGCACCTCCAGCATCTCACGGCTTGAGGAGGCTTCAGCGATGCAACTTCAAAGCCCCTGTGCTCGTGTGGTGCTTGGTGGGGGAGGGGTTGTGTGTCCCTCTTTTAGGGTTTGGGGCATTGTTGCAGCATGGGGCTGAGCTGGGAAGGTGGAACCCGGTGGGGTTGCAGACACCAAAACTGCAATTTGTTCTCCTCTGGCTCCATCCTTCTCCCCAGAGGGTGATGTGGACCCCATCAATGCTTGCCCTGGCTGGCAGGGGGTGCGCGGTTAGCTGGACCTCCCTGGAGATGTGCAGCCACCTTCACCTGCATCTCGTTCACGCAGGGTGTCCATAGTGACTTAGTGCTTGAGATGGGGTAATTTGGGTGCTGGTGCTCCAAAGCCTCTGAGACTGAGCTGAAAAAGCCTTCCTTTGCAGGGTGCAAAGATGCATCCTGTCTTCTTCATCACCCAGTGCAGAACATAGCCCGCTGGGCTCAGAGCCATGCAGAGAGCTGCTCCAGTCTCCAGCCCTCCAGCCCATTGCTCTCCACCGCCTATTTTCGGTCCTGGCTTGGAGATTGGCAGCTGCTGGTGCTTTTTGCAGTTTTGCTTCAAGCCCAGCTCAAGCCCAGCTCAAGCATGGTGGGGACACAGGTCTTTCTGAAGGAGCAGTTGGGTTTGTTGTGTGGGAGTGAGAGGGAAACCTCATTTCTAAAAATAAGAGCCACTGCTGCGCAAACAGAGGAGTGGTGTGGCGAAGCGGTGGTGTGGTCAACGCCTGAGCATGCAGATTTAGAAGGAGACGAACACCTTGCTTCTAACAGAGCAGATGTGGGAAAGAGAGGGCTTTTTTAGAGCAATATCACTCAAAGCTCAGCAGCTGCAGCGAGGAGCTGTGTCTGGGCTGAGCTGAGATGGTGCTGAGTACCATGAGTACATGGAGGGATCCACTATTCTCTAAGGGGAATTCTGGAAACACCGAGTTCCTGATGACCTGATGAAAAGCCATGAGTTTTCCTTTGCACTCACATTTCTGCCTGTTCTTTTCTTCTGGATCCATCTCAAATGGAAGAGGCCTCCACAATTTCCATCTGTCTTTTCATATGAAGACACACGTCCCTATGTGTCTTCTCCTGTGCAGGAACACATGCCCATGTGCAATGATCAGCTAAAAGCTTGCTACATCACATTACATTGTGGCTTATCAGATGCTGCTGTTGATCTCCATGAGCCAAGAAACTCAGTCCTGGTGGCTCAAGCCCTCCCTCCCCCAGGCACACACACAGGCTGTCACCACACTCCTCCACCAACTTGCCTTGGCCATCATGCCTGCTCTCCAATGGCTCCACCTGCACAAAAGCCTCTTGGAGATGCTGTTCCTCTCCTGCCCTCCTGGTTCCCAGGCTCCTAACATAGACAGTTGGGTCTTCCCAGACCCAGTGGTCCACTGGATTTGCAGAGTGAGATGTGTAGCACTGGGTGGGAGAGGACCCATGGGGAAAGTGGTCCTGGATGTGTGTCTTGCCAAGGCAGGGAGAGCGGGAGAGGGTGCTTGTTGGCAGCTCCCCGGGTCCCATGGCAAAAGATGACCTCAGGCTACACAGCCAACGCACAGCCAGGAGAATGAGCCAGGACAGGCACGAAGAAAAGCCTGAGACGATGCGCAGGGGGTCAGCAGGGGACCGCCAATCGGCTCCTCTTTGTGGGAAGGCGCCTCCGGCCACATGTGGGTTGTTCCCAGGCGCAGCAAAGCCCAGAGCAGACACCTCTCGTGCAGCGCTCTCAGCTGCTCAGAAAGCAGAGCCTGCCAGCTGCGGCCAGCCAGGGATGGGCAAGGGGCCACCGCGGAGGGCAGGTTGGGCGGCCGTGCAGCGTCTGCCCACCATGGCCTTGCTGCTGTTGGGTGAGTGGGAGCTGGGCACGTGTGCGGGACGGGGATGGGGCTGCCAGGCTTTGGGAGCGGGGCATGGGGACTTGGCTTGATGGAGAGCTGGGTGAAATGAGGAGTTTCAAAGAAGATGGGCTCAGGGAGGTGTCAAACAAGAAACTGAGGAGTTTCCTCATGGACACTCAAGGGTGGGATGGTGCTCACGCAGCAAGAACTCAGCAGTGGGGATCAGGACATGGTCATCTGGGTTAGCTGTTTCACTGTCCCTCTAACCAGCTCCATCTCTGCCCCATGGCGCAGGTGCCAGTGTGACCACCCAGGACATCTGCAGCTCCACAGGGGATGGTGAGCACAGGGATGGGTTCAGAAATGGAGGTGCACAGGGGGTGAAGAGGGGTTTTGTTGCCCGGCTACAAACCCTTGGAGGAGAGACTGTTCCCTGTCTGAGCCGGGGTGTTTTGCAGCCCCGCCATGAGGAACACTTGCCCACAGCATCCCTGCATCACTACCTTCCAGGGGAACTCCCGGCTCCTCATCTCACCCTCAATTTATCATATGCTCATCCTGGCGACAAAGTTCTGGCTGGGTGCTTCTTCCTGATGGGGTCACCTGCAACCCGAA
>NW_009648543.1:3092227-3162152 GCF_000708025.1 Charadrius vociferus | reverse complement strand
AGTCCTACTGTTACTAAAAGTGGCAAGCATTTACCTTGCAGGTGCACAGAGACTAGAAAAATAAGGACCAGACTAATGGAGTCAGTATGGACTATTAAAACCAGTATCACCTCCTACACACTTTGCAGCTAACCTTATGGAGGTGAAAATTGTTTTTCCTTATACAAATATTTGTTACTACAGAAACAAAGCTGGGAGAGATCTGTGAATTAGATTGCAATCATCTACAGGTTTTAAAATAAAAGCACTGTTGAATATTGAACAAGTTCTCTCAAGTCCTTCCTTGAAAAACCTGAGCCTCTGTGATGCAAAAAAATGAAAAAGACAGACATTTAAAAATGATCCTACAAAAGTTTATGAATAGACATTGTAGGTGCTGAATACTGTTCCCAGCAGAGAGACTTAGCTGGTTTGCAGACACAGGGCTGCCCTGCATGCAACGGAGTTGCCAGTGAGAATTAGACGTGTAATCAAGATTAAGCAGGCTTTTTGGAGCTATGTAAGTGTGGTGGACATATATTTTCACCTGATTCCAATATCCTTTTCTGATCTGGTGTTTCCCAGGGAGTATGTGACCCCTGGCTACTGTTTTTTTTTTTCAGGAGTAACGCTCTCCTTCTTCTTTGTAAACTTTGATGGGAAAAAGGTCTTTTGTTATGGGTCTTCCACACCCTCTAGATATACTTGGTTTACTCGGTATTGAGTACTGAAGACTCATGACAATTATAATTAGAAATCGTCCAGTCTGAACACGAGAATCTCTCTAGTGAAAGCCAGTACAGTTCCATTGACAGGTGTAGTTGTGACAAATCAGTGTCATCACCACCGGTCTTTGGTGTTATATCACTGTCGTGAGGAGTGCAATTCTCTTTTTCAGCAGATTGACAAGATTTGTTCTCCTTTAACTACTGTCAAGCTAGTTATGCTACTTTAACTAATAACTGAGGGTTTTCTTACTAACCTCAAGAAAACTGATGCAAATTAAACAAGGGGAACATAAATCAAATTATAGACTAAACACTTGTGCCACTTAGATCAGCATGTTTGCTATCAACTGTAGCAGGGTTGAGATGTCCTGCTTTTCTTAAAGGTCCCTTCCAACCTCAGCAATTCTGTAATTCTAAGATTCTATGAATCATCTTAGTGAGCCTCCCCCATTTGGTACAGTATTTATTTACCTCAGGAAAATGGTGATTTGGGAACTCATTTAACAACTGGGATGATGCACTTGGGACATGCACATGAACACAGACTCTTGCCCTCCCTCTCCATGGGCATATCGCACTCTGGCTTATCATATAATGAATGTAATACGAAATCCCCAACTACTTCTACTAAGAGAAAACCATAAAGTTAATTAGACAAACTCCCAAAGGAGAGCTGCTAATATTGCTAGAGCAAAAGCATCAGTTTTTGCAGTCTTCTGGCAGGTACTGAAGTAATCACAGCACAAAAAAAAAGTGCATTTTTAAACCCAGAAATATTAAAACAAAATGTGCAAACATTTTTTTTTAATTGCTGGGCTGCACTATGGTCCTCTTTTATGTTACACTTCAAAAAAAAAAAAAAAAAAAAAGCTTATGGAAAGAAGTCAAATAAAAAATACGTCTTACTCTTCTTTTTTTGCATCACTGGAATATTAACCAAAGGCACCAGAGAGCCTTATGACATATGATTGACAAAGTTTTTGTCTTTCTGCCTGCACTCTTAGAAAAAACAATCAACAGAATGCGTTGCCTGTTGCCTTTTGGCAAAATCTACAACATGATCTGAAAGAGCATTTGTTAAACAACCAAGAAGATTCTCTGACCAAGGTCCGTATCCCTGCTTGGATTCTTTAGCAGTTCTGTTCAGGTCAGAGAAACAGGCATCGGGATAAGAAGCAATCATATCAAAGCTGTTTTCAGTGTGTTGTAATTACAAATTCAAAGTGTGATGAATTACAGGGGTTCAGTAGATTATATTTAATCAATTGTATATCATGTTACGACCAGAGGACAAGCTTTAAAAATCTGCTAACTGAAAACTTAGACGATTTAGGCAATCTACAAAAATATTTATAACCAAAAATACAGACAGAATGCCTGTCAACTTGATGTAATCAGTACCTCATGAACAGAAATCCACAGAAAATTGACTAACTCACACCAGGGATGTGATAAGGCACACTGAAAGGTGGGTTTACATTGACTAAAGGGCCTTGGGAACTCCTTTCTTCTTTCTCTACAGCATTGAGGAGAACTTACTCATTTGGGTGCCACTCATTACCACATCTGCAAGATGGACAGCGCTTTCTCTTTTGCAGCATTGTCTGTGTGAAACTGCTGTAGAAAGTGAAGTAAAGGAAGAAGATGACCCTCCTTGCAGCTCAGAAGGCAGGATGGTACCTGCCTTGTGATGGTGTACAAGCACCAAAGGCTACCATCTCTGCTGCTGCTAAACACATATTAGGCTGCTCCAACAACAGTTCAGGGACAATGACCCCTCTGTCAGTAAGATCTGTTCCTGTTTCCACTAGGTAAAACTTTACAGTCTGGGGACAGCAAAAAGAGCCATAAAACATATTTGCAGGTGTTCTGACTCTTCTGCCTTTCCAATGGTGCTCTCAGTGGATTGGAAGTGATGTAGATCCTGTTACATTTCTTTCATTGAGATTAGAGTATGACACTAACTAAAGGACCACGTGGAGGTGGCAACATCATGATTTCACTGAAGGAACTCCATGAAAAACACATGGCTGACAAAAGAGAGCTTAGTACAATGAAAATTCAAAATTGTATGACAACAAAGGATATTTAATGCAGAAAGTCTCTAAGAAGTTTCTTAGAATTAGGAAACAACACATTTCCATTGCTTTAACATAATCTGACAATAAAATTCTGTATTAGGCTGAAAAATACAAGACCTTAATCTAAGATATTAACAGAAACCTGGTTCTTGACAGTCAGCTGTGATTAAATAAATGTTACAGAGTAAAGTCTTTGACAAATACCTCTGACAGCTAATTATTATTTTCCTTAAAAGTTTCCTTTTTCAAAACAAGGTCAATGCAGGAAGATATGTGAAAATGAATAAAAAGAATGAGCTGTCATTTTGCAAATTTTTTGCTGTAAAATTAAAAATATGGATTTATGTCAAGGTTATAACAGCGCAAATGTAACACGTTATGTAAGCATCTTGGTTCATTTTGTGTTAAACTTGACAGCATAAGTGTCCACCCCCAAGTCCTAGACCATAAACTGCAACCATGAATAATATTTATGTACTTCAGAATGTGGAATGAATAGGACTAATAGGGTAACACATAGCCTAATAAGACAAAAGTATGTTAGACACTGTTTATTTATGTTGTCAACATTTTATATGTTAACAATACTAAAAAATCCTTATCAGTCCAATGGATGGTCATATTATAAGTGATACAAAGAAAAGGAATATTTTACTTTTCCACAGGTCTTTAAAATTATATATGCACACGTACACAAACAATTCCTTCCAAATGCATGATTTTAATTCTTCATAAAACCCTTAACTATTTTTCATTTATAGCTCTTTGTATATATAAATGAATAACTCAGGTCAACTTTTACCCAAGAGTGCATACTGTATGCACTCTTCATCAGCACCCTGAAGAAAAGAACAATGTTGTTAGTAAGATGCAGAATAGGAATTATGTATTTTTTTGTGATTTTTTGTGCTACTGTGAATGCTGTGAAGGAAAATATAATTATTAGTCCTATTAACATAAAAGATTTGGTATGAATGCCAGCAAAAAAGATTTGGCAAGAATACTCCTTCTCATGGATTGAAACTATGTCTGTTCTTCCCATTAACTCTTTTAATTTAACAAGTGAAGATGCGTTATGCTTTCTGACAGCGTCATAGAAGAAACTAACAAAAGGTGTAATTTCAACCCATCAATGAAAAATAGGTTGCTACCTTCAAAACGTTTTTTAAAAAACATGGCATAGTAGCAATTAAGCACTTTGAATCCTTTAAAATTGCATGCCTGGCAAATACTTCATCTGGTGCAAAACAAAATGATAAATAATTTCAAACTAAGCATGATTAAAAACTGATTAGTTTAACTAAATATTATGGCATCAGATTATGCAGAAATGTCAGAATGAATAGTTAAATTCATTCTTCTTATGAATAACGATATTAGCTGCTGACCCACTGAACTTGCACGTTTACAAAATGCAGAAAACTTTTGGCATTGAAATTTTGTCTGTGATATTCAGAGTGGCATCACCTCACTTACCTTAAGGTGTCTCCAGCATAGGTACAACATGTAAGCTAGGGTATCTAGACCTTCATTTTACTCTGTCGAGACCTACTCAATGACATCCATAGCCTCCAGAGGTTTATTCATTCCACTGTGATGCAGAGTATACATTTGATCAGATAATTATATCCTAACCTCATCTGACTGGCTAATCTGCTGTAATGGAGACCTAGATGTGTTACTGACATGTGGAGATCTATTTTGTAAATGCCTAAAGCTAATGGACCTACCACACTTAATGTAGGTGTCACAAAATCCCCCAAGAAGGTAAAAGTGGAATGTAGAGGAGACCAGACTTTTTTCCTTTGTGGCAGTAGCCAAACATCATTACATACTATTAGTCATCATAAGAGTGACTATTGAAAAAAATGAAAATACAGATGTCATTTTGTTTTAGCACTAGTATACATCAACCTATTAAAGTAGGTCAACACCAGCATTCACACTTCAGACTGATGAATATAAGGAGGAGAATAAAATGAACTCTGGATCTTGACAGACAAAAAATAGCTTCAACAGAGAGAGCAAAAGGAGGAATTTCAGTGTAAGGCTGTATAAAAATTTTTTTATCTAAAATTGTTTTCAAGTAGTTTTTCTTGGAGAGCTTTGAATGGTGAACTGTATTCTCTTTAAGTAGTGACAATGTTAAATTTAGGATAATACTTCAAATCCCAGACAAAACACAACTCATCTTGTCAACCAAAACCATATGAGGCCAGGAGTATAAAGGTCTGTCTCAGGAATAGCAAGTGTTTGGCTTTTGTGTTTGCTGCTTTGTGCTTAAAAATAAAGGCTAGTGCTAGATTATAACATCACATTTTTAAACAAACGCGAAAATGATCCTACTTAAAAGGGGAGCAAATATAATGGATTAGGATTGTATCAAATGAATGGTTATCTTGCAGGAAGCATTATACTGAAAATTGCATAGTATTTCTCTCTCTAAATATCTTTATTCTGAGAAAATCCATAGCTTTAAATACAAAGAAATTAGTAACAAAGAAAGGAGATTATGAAAAAAAGAAACCATATAAAAAAGTGTTACTAACACCTTTGGGAAACAAGGCATTTAGTACTGGAACACAATCCCATATTGTACATATTTTATGTGGGATGAAATATATATAAGTATGTGTGTTTATGTGTATGCATACTTATTGCCCTTTCGATGAATCCCCAAAATTTCATCCTTTTATTTTAAACTGTTTGAAAGATGGATAATGGAAGCAAGACAGGAAATATGTATATTCAGGGAAGTAAATAAAGCAATACTAGGACATACCTAGGCACTAAGTCATACTTCTTTTTGCCAAGACAATATTTTCCCAATGGAAAAAAAAATATCTGGTACTTAAGTAGCAGGGTTCTTGATGTTAGCATACTTCTTCAGACACCTCTGAATGGCAGAAAATGAGCAGGAGTGACAGACTATTCAGAATCAATACATACTGTGTACAGTGAAAACTAACACAAATGAAACACAAGCACCCCTGCTACAGAGAAACCAAAGAAAACTCGATTGAAGAAGTAATTGCAGGCTCTAATGTTCGAATTTGCATTTTGTCCACTCATACAAAATATCCTCCTCGCATCCTATTCAGTCTCTGGCTAGAAAAGTATTGATGATTTTGTGGCAGAGGATGAGTTCCATAGTCAGAAAGTATAATTTGCTTCCTGAGGAAAAAGGACTTCTTGTAAACATAATTACATAGGACAGATTTACAGTTGTGCTTCTTTGCTGCTTATCTCTGGTGTGAGAAGAACATCAGAGAGGAGGAGGGACAAGAAGTTTTCTTAGTTCTGAAAGCTGTCTCCCATTATGATTGTTAAAGATTTCTTATAAAGAATAATTTGTGAACTGTATAGTTACATCTATACCATTTAATTAAACAATAAGATTGTTGTACTGTTGTTCTGTTCTGTTCTATCCTATTTTAGGAATTGTATCAAAATAGAGAGGGGTTTTGGTCTGAGATGGCCAGGAAAGGAGAAATGTTCCAGTATAGTGAAATGATGCAAGTCCTCCACAGCTGTAGGCTACAGCTACTCTAGTGAATTACAGGTCTCTCAGACCGTTGACTGACAGAGAGGCCAATGATCCATGGAATAGTCCAGATCTATGCCAGTAAACTCCTGTAGTCCCCAAAACAGGGTAGCCATAACCAAACTGTCAGTGGTGAGTGGGCTCCAGTCCATGCCAGCTATGAAACACGACTGGGAATTGTTTAGGGGACCATTAGTGGGCAATCTCTTCCAGGGACTAGAATGGACCCAGCTTGCCAGGTTTGGGGAGGAAACTATTCCTTTTTTTTTTAATCTATTCACACAGGCATACCTGGAGACAACTTTCAGGACTTGGGAGTCTGCTCTGTTTGCTTTGTCACAGTCCCCTAGTCTGCTGTTGCTGCTTTTTTGATCTTTCTCCTATCATCTGGTCTGCAGATACTTTTTGCCCATCTGCTCTCCTCCTCTTCAGTTCTCCTGCAATTTTTTTTTACTTTTCCTGTTGCCTCTTCACCCTCTCTGCATGACTGTAACATTACTTCTGCTGCTACCACTTGTTGTCACTTGCCACTGATTTTTACTGTTCATTCTTAGCAGAATTGCACCACTATGTTGGGGCCTGGGTGATCCTGTCCTGAGCCACTCCTGTGTCTACACAAGTAGTCATTAGTCCAAAGGGAAGAAATGTTCCACCTGGCCTTGTGTGAAATTGCTTAGGTTTGATCTATTAGCTGAGACTGTCTGGGGTAATTTCATGGTCCATCACACTGCATGTCATGGCGAGCAGGGATGGACCTCACTGGAAACCTTTGTCCTGGGAGCTTATTAAAAAATAGACATTAGAGTTCAAAGCAGTCTAAATAAGCTGTATATCTGAGCAAACCTAACAAACTGGGTGCTTTAACAGTCATAAAAAAAAAAAAAACCACAAAAAACCAAAAACAAAACAAAAACAAAAAAAAAACCACCCAAACCAGGAATAACTCCTTTCTATGTGGCATAGTTTTTGGCAGCAGATAGGCCTCTAAGTCAGCTCAGCTGTAAGCAGAGTGTTGATGAGCGTGCCACACAGTACCATTGTAGCTATTATATGAAACTTCACATGCTGTAATCAGCTGATATTTTCTTGAGATGGTCTGTGAGGTCTCTAAATTCCACCTAAATGGACCTTTGTGATCCTCATTTTTTCACCGAATACGGTCACATGACTGTGGTGCAACAAGTTACCCTATACCATAAAGAACCGATGCTCACAGTCAGCAGCATAGCACAAGGTAAAATAAGTGGACTTAGAATTTGGTTGTTTTCTCAGCCTTAGATCTTATTTGTGGACTTATCCAGCAGCCCGATTCATCAGGAGCTAAGTTTTTCTTTTTGATTTCAATAGATTTTGATCTGTGTTTAAACTGTTAGATCTGACATTTCATGTTATGGACTTAAGTGAGTTAGAAACAGCAGCAGAGAAAAGCAACAACCAAATCTTAAAAAAAACTCCATCAGATTCTACCAGTGAACCTGAAATATACGGGGGATGCTGTTGAAATATACTGTCATCTTTGCTCTACCTTCAACAAAAATGAAGGCTTAAAATGAAAATGTGTTCTTCAAATAACACACAGAATAATTTGCATGCAATGCCATAGTTTTTCTTATCCACATAAGCCCATCTGTGCAATAGAGAATACGACAGAAATAGAAATTGGAAGGCAAGGGGGGAAAGATATTTCTCTAGCACACCAATGTTCATGTAGTAGGCCAACTAAAGTAGCAAATGAACAATATAAAATTCTGCCTATTATCTGCCTGGAAGGGACTAATTGATTTGCATGAGTGACCAAAATCTCGTTATTCTGCTCAACAGTATGGTGAGGGCGGCTGAACATGTTCTGTGCCATGGCTGGTCCATTTCTGCATTGATTTTGAAATGGTGTTGCAGTTGTGTGCTGGTCCTGTTGAAGCTGTACTGTAAACCGGACCCCTGGTTTCTTTGACACAGTTTATCCCATAGCATGACAATATGGACATAGGAAAATAAAACTAGAGGGGACCCTCCAAAGCAGCTTTCTTCAACGAGTTGAAATTACTTCCTAAAAAGAGGTAAGAAATCTGTATACTGAGTTCTGATACACCAGACTGGCACCGAATTGTAGTGTTTGTGGTTATCCAGGTGCATATCCTTAGAGGAATCCCGAGGAACTGTATTTTGTTAAAACACAAAGGTTTGTGGTATCACTTTGTACCTGGCAAACTCCATAAATCCAATTCCTCTCTTTCCTTTGATATTTGCCTATTATGGGAGTCTCTGAGTCTCACTCGTTGCAGAACTAGCGTATAGATCCTTTCGTACATGATCTGCACGTGGCTGGAAATGGGAGAAAGCAGACCGAATGATAAGTTTGCATTAAAGCTTTTGGCTTTGATTGACCATTTGGTCCTGCAAGTCGAAATACAAGTAATTTTTTCCTGTGTGTTACAAAATGTTCTCTGACCACTAGGGTACATGTAATTGCATTCTCAGAAGTAATGCTGTGTGGTAGCAGTCATTCACAAATTCATAGCATACAGTTGTTGGAACTGGTGGTAACTCTAATAGAACTGCTGGGTTTTTTTGTTGAGGTTTTTTTCCTCACGTATACAGTATGCATGATCATATCTTAACTGATTAGGTACTCGGGCAAAGAATTGCCAAAGCTACAGGATCTTCCACTGTTCATACTGTAGTAACAGCTTATACTTTGATTTTTCCTTGAAGTAAGCATTTCTTTTTGAGTTTGAAAATGGAATAAAAAGTTGTGGGTTTTTTTTTTTGTTGCTGTGACTAATTACCATGTCAATCTCCTATACTTTACTCTGACATTAAATGGAGACTTTACATATAAACTACCTGATTTCGTAGGAAACTTGTTTTATCTGATATTTTGCGTGCTTTCAAGTCTCTGTAAGATCCACAGTTTGTACAATTTAGATTTTTGAAGAGTCTTGTGACCTTGAGGCAGATCTGCATTGCTATGTGTTGTTTTACTGTAATTGCAGGCAACTTTAAAGTTTCTTAAACTTTAAGAAACAAGAAAGTGCTACATTTTAGTAATGCTATAGTGTTTTATATACTTATAGTTAAATATAATGTAAGCAGATTTGGTTTTTTTTTCAAGGTAACTGAATGTTTCTCTGTTTAACTTAAATGTTGTTCTCATCAACTCTATTTTAGCAAAACAAATGTAACTCGATAACAGAACAAAACAACGGTGAGGCAATAATGTGGACTTTGCTGTTATTTTCTGAGTAATGAATTGCATTCCTCAGTCCCAGAATAATATACTGTCTAAAAACCAGAAGTATCTTTCTTCTAAAAAACTCGCAGAATCCGGAAACTTAATGTGAAATATCAAAGTGCTTATACCTATGCCTTTTTTTCTCTTTTTTGAAAGTAATAGCAGGTGAGATCACGTTGAATAATACCTTGTGCCTGAGAAACCCATCTATTAGTTTATTTATGGATGAGTATGACTACCTACCTATCACTCAGTTATTTCCTTATTAACCATTATGTGATAACAATTCCCATTTATTTCATTTTTAAATAATAAAAATATAAAGTTAATAATCTCATCCTCAAAAAAAAGTGAAATGTGGTTCTGTGTAATTGCCTAAAGATCTTAGGAAAAGTAAGGATCGTGTTATAGTCTGAAATAATTTTGGATGTAGGAGTTTAGAATCTGAACAAGGTTCTTCCCAAACAAGAGATTCAGACAAAATACCTTGTTTTGTTCTGGTTTCTCATACTGAACATTGACTTGGGACCAATTATTTCAGGTTACAAAAATCAACCTTACCTGCATGCAAGAAACAAACAAAGTCAGTCCCCTGGATATATATTGAAGTGCTAAGAGTTTCTCTTAAAAAAGAGCATATTCATGGAGTTAATCATAGATAATCAACCTGAGACAGTTATTCAGTTAATTGCAAGCGTATAAAAGCCTTGAGAAGTGGACTCCACTTCAAGGCTTTCAAAAATCTCCTTGTGTTTTTTCTACCATTTCATAAAGTCTGTCTTAAAAACCACAAGGCTGATTTTTATTTGTTTGTTTAGTTGAAAAGACTGTCCCAGCAGCATTGCTTTAGATCACACTTCATGCTTATCATAGACAACTTTTGGTCATTAATATTTGTTATAGATGTAGGTAATAAAAATCCACCATCAAAGAGGTACCTTTAAAAGCTATGTGAAAATTATTCTTTGACTGAAACAAAGGCAAGAAGATTGCTACTGAAAGCTGATTTATTTGGAAACAAAAAGTAATTTTTGTGTTACTTCTGGTAGCAGCTAAACAATATACATAACTGCTCCTTTAATTCTTTTCCACTTTTTGTAAATTTTTGAGCTCTTGAGATGTCATATTTTAAAATGCATTATCTAGTATCATACTAAAAACTTAATACCTAACCTTATCAGATTCCCTAAGGAAGACAGGTGCGAACAACTTCTTCTTGGGCTTTAGGAAATGCACATATACTGCCTTGATGTCAAAACTCTGACTGGATCATCAGCTGCCCACAATCTACATTTATCCAAAATGTCTAGTTTCAGAAAACATATTGTGCTCACTCATATTATAGGACTAGATGAACCCAGCAAAAGACTTCAGCTAAAGTTAAATCCCTCTGGAGAGATGGCACTTTATGCCATATTATTATTGTAGTCATTTCTTGATGGTAAGAGCTACATATTCTGTAAGTCCTCTGCTGTCTGGATGCCAGTACCAATTGACATGAGACATGCAAACATGCCTGCCTGTTTTGCAGAGGAAAAGAAATGAAGATATACTTGCCATGCCAAGAACATTGCTTATCTGATCATTGGTTTTGGTAGTTTGTTTGGGTTTTTTTTATACTTGCCATGCCAAGAACATTGCTTATTTTTTAAAAATAATATTCCTTATTTCATTATGACTGCAAAAATGAAATAGTAGGTAATGCCTGTTAGCTAAGAGAGAAACAGCAGGGCAGGTACAATGATGCACAAAATTTTCCTGAATTTAATAGGAAGAATGCTGTTAGCCAAGATTTTCCACACAATTTCCACTGAAAAATTTTCATTACTTAATTATTATGATGCAGTTCAGTGCGTTCTTTAAATTAAAATGTAAAACATATGAGCTTCAGCTCCTAAACAGTGTGGCAGTCTTTGACTACAGTTTATAGGACTCTTCCTAGAGTATCTGAAATATTTTTCAGGGGTTCCTTTCTACGTAAATCTCCACTGAATGTAGTTGATTTTAAATGGATATGAACAAGGCATATTTTTCTAGAATTTCAGACCTTAATGAAGGATGGAAATTCCAATTCCTAGATATAGTTTTTTAGTCTCACTGTTACCAAATGACTTGCATTTCTATCTAAACATGCTTTGGTCAGCGGCTTCTTTGTCCCTCCTAAAGTTAACCTCACATTGTCTCCTGCATAATATTTCACATCAACATTTTACACATATATTTATAGAAAAAAAAATGCACTAAGTGACCTTGAAGTGTCCCAAGATTCTTTCAGTAGCCCATTTTGTCAATGCACAAAGATGCCTTAAATATTTCCCATTCTTGTCTTGATGAATTCAGATGAGGAGAGTAGCTACTCTTTTTCAGAACAAAAATACTTCTTTTTTTGTCACTTAGGCCTATTTTCCTAATTACCAATAAATACTTATGAAAATATGTCATTTTTGAGCCTCAGTATTGCTGTGATAAATGTTTCTGCCCCTTGGCTGCTACTGGAACCAGATGGTAGGCTGACAAGATATATTTAAGTTCTGAGTGCCTTGAAGGAAGTAAAAGCAGTAAAGGAAGGTAAGTTGAAGTGTGGTGAGTATTAATAATACCTTCATCAACATAATTGTAAAACTAGGCTTTGATCCTGGAAGAGAAACTTCTCACACAGGAATCTGTACTTGATATCATAATACATGACGGTAATCCATCAAAAAGTCTCCAGTGCATATCCTTTGCCAAAGACCCCAAATGTCACATGCCTTACTCCTTCCTATGTCCTATACTTACTCCTTCCTGAGACTAAAGAACGTGGGTGTGCTGGGTCAGACCAACAGTCCCTTCAGCTGGGTATCCTTTCCTTGGCAATGGTCAAAAGGTGATGTTGAGGGAAAAGTGTAAGAATAGGGGAATAATTTCTGATTTTTTTTTTCCCCAATACTTGACCATCAGTTATTTTCATCTCTGCCACCTATGGTTTATGTGCTTCTTAATATTGGTAGATTTTTATTCCATGGGCCTGATAGAAACCACTGCAATTTGCTGTTGCAATCATACACCTCTTGGAAGACAACCTCTATCACTTCTTTTTAGGTCTGTTGTACAGACAGCGAACAGGAAGTGTATTGGATCAGAAATTCTCTGTGAAGATGGCTAGCTGTCACTGTTGGCTACAAAGAAAAAACAGCTTTGGCTGGGTTTCAAGCATAGGAACTTCAATTAGATATCTGAGGATATGAATTTTGAAGCTGACATTTGGTCTTAGGAGACAGATTACCGCCAAGTGGTAAGTGGGCTGACGGGGGGCAGGCTACAAAAGAGATGATAGGAATAATATTATGTGCCGTTATATAACAGCCCAGAAAGGCTTTACCAAGAGCTCATAATATTTTTGGCAAGGATATGACTGGCAGCAATAAAAGACAGGTTCAAATTTGAAGTTGTCACTGCAAACAGACTGGCTCAAACCTGAAATCAGAAATCCTGAAAAATTAACCTAAACTTTCCAACATTCAATGAAGAGCTTCTTTGCTTTTTTCAGACCACATTCAATTATCTTAAAACCCAATATTTTCAGTAATGGGAGAAAAATTCAACAAGATAAATAAACAGGATAACACACAGAAACTAAATCCTCACAGAATTATGAATTTGTAACGTTTCACTCAAAGTTTAGAATCGTCAGTTCTTGCTTGGTAGCAAAGCCCAGTTTGAACCACAATTCTGTTATGGTATGAGTTACGTCTGCTCACTGTTCCTTACACTTACTCTAGTCATGCTGTTTCTTTAGCCATTCTTTGTTCTGCTCCTTTGTGCTAACCACGCTAGGTAGCCCAGCAGAAACACAAAGAAATTTTTATTTTGTATCTGAGCAAATATGGGATTCTTCTGAATGCAACATACATCTGCTGCCACATAGAAAATTCTGGTTTTGATCAAATGAAACACACATAAGCAAGAGTCTTTATTTCTTTCTAAGTTCTCACCACTGAGTCTCAGCACTAAAGGCACTTTCAAGATACATGGCCACTTATCCCACGCGCATTTAGACGTGGTTAGAGGACTAGATTCCAGAACAAAATTACAATTAGAAATCTTCCTCCATTTCATGATAGGACTCTTTTTTGATAGCAATGCCTGTCAGTCATAATACAAAACAGAGCATATAAAACTGACACTTCAGGACTATCTATCATTCCCCTTACCTTTCTTCTGTAGTCATGAAGATCATGCTCTGAGTTTTGGGGATTTCTCTTTGGAATCCTTGTTGGACACAGCAGAGGAACCCTGGCATTTTTGTTTTCATATTAGACCACAGCTGTCAGGCCTACACAACAGTACTCTGTTGCTCTTTACTTGTTACTCTCTAGATCAGAACACAAACATGTTTTATTCATTTATTTTTACACCATTTCAAAACTGCAAACATTTATGATTAAGAAAAAAAGTCATTAAAATTTAGGAAAAAATAAATAAACATTATCATTAACAGTTACTCTTAAGCTGAGTAAAAGCAGTAACCTATTTACATTGCAGCATATTACAATTATTGCCCTAAAAAAGGCAAAATTTAACCTGAGACCAAATGTGCTGGTGAAATAATCAATGTAATTATCTGAAAAAAATAAGGAAAGAAGCTGTTGCTTGATTTTCATATTGAAATGTTTTCTATCTAGCTATATAACTGATAAGAGATATAAAATAGCTAGAACAATTTATTTTTGCACTTTGTTTGCTAAACATGAAATGAGGCAAATTTATTTTAATGAGAATTTTAATGAGAATAAGAGAATTTTTTCCAAGCATTTTATAGAAGATAAAAAAGTAATACATTTAAAAAGATAAAAACCTAATATGTTTAAGAATATTTAACACATATATTAATTTTTATTATGTAAGTGTACCTGTAAAGTTATATGCCAATTTTATGTTGCTTGCCAGCTTGAACCTAGAGACCTTGCTAAAAGCTGGAAGAAACCTGGGTTAAAGAACCTGTTTAATGGCTGCAATAGCTTCACTTCCTACAGAAGAAGAAAAAAAAAAAATTACATACCATTAATTAAGTTAAAAGGTCAGAAAATCTAAGACTACAGCTTAGATCAATTGATAAAGAAAGCTCGAAAATGTGTAGCGCCAAAGCACACATACTCATGTAAGACAAAAGTTTTTTATACTCTAGCAAAATGTCCTCAAAATGTGGCCTCGGACATGTCTATACACCACAAAGGGAAGAGACTCCAGTTAGAACAAGCCTGCTCCTGACCAAGGTGTTACATTCCATATGATACTGAGTAGAACACTCCACATACAGCTCCAGAATACCTCCTGTCGAACTCACTTAGATGTGCATGTTTCACACTTCACTGCACAGTACAAGCATGATGTGGATTAATTTTCTAAGTGTGTGGAGTGGTGACCTTGTTCAAGGAAAGAAAAATCTTTTTAGACAAGTTCTGCTGTTTGTTGTTGGAATTATGGAGTTGGATTGAAAGGCATATGAAAGTCAAAATTTGTTTTTTGCAGGGACCTGGATGCAACTGAACTAGAACCAACATTTCTTTGAGGATGGTTCTTACTTAAAAGTCACTTTATTTTCTTTTCTTGTAGTCATTACATGAGTCAGCCATTGAAAAGCACCAATAAGCCATGTCAGAGTTAGGAATATATTACAGAAAAAATATTGAGTGACAGAATGAATTGCTTCAACTGGTCAAAGTACTATTTAGTTAAATCTTGACAGTCTGGGAAAAATATATTGAGAAAGCAGCAAAGTTTTTGAGACTGGAGCAAAGCTACTTTGGCTAATAAAATTTTATGTGATTACAAATGTGCTCAGATTTTACGTGTCAGACAGTTTTTGTTAAGAATATTTTTTTTTATTGGAAAGGCTTATTTTCAATCATGCAAATTTTTGTTTTGGACTGCAAATTTGGACTGCATTAAAAACAGGAGCTAAAATAAGAACTAATGTTTAGAGCTACTTACATGTCTAGTTGTCAATTATGCTGGTAAATTGCATCTTATTTTAATTCTAGTTTTAGGGTCAGAAGGCTACATGACCATCTACTTAAAACACTTTAAATCGTCATTTATTAAAAGTATCTCTGCTATACAGTTGCTCAATTTTTCTAAGACTAAATAGCCTCCTCTGTGTGCATATACCTTCTGAATTATGTCTTTCCATCATAT
Source organism: Charadrius vociferus (assembly GCF_000708025.1). Classification (NCBI taxonomy): domain Eukaryota; kingdom Metazoa; phylum Chordata; class Aves; order Charadriiformes; family Charadriidae; genus Charadrius; species Charadrius vociferus. The sequence continues at coordinate 3,146,411 of NW_009648543.1, read as the reverse complement.
GTACCATACTCTCTGTATAGAAGTTTTACCTTCATAAGAGAAAGCTTGCATTTGTTAGGTGTATTAAAACAGAAGACTCTTGCAGCTTCAGACCCTCAGTGTATTATTCTTTAAAATATCAGCCAGAATTATACTTATTGCAAAATAAACATGTGAAATATAATTAGGAGAATACTCCAAAGCTCTCCTCTCCTCAGTTGTCATACTTGATTACCTTAAAGGAAAAATTGTTTGGATGGAAGGACTGGTTTCACTGAAGTCAATAGCAAACATCCTCCTGACAGGAATATGACCAAGATTTCCACGGAGTAAACTGTACTGAGGTAAGATAGGATTTGTTTTTATTTTAAGCAGCCTTGACCCCCAAACTGCATGCTTTTGACTAGTCAACAAACCAAATCTAATAACTTTGAAAATCTCATCCATCACAACTGCAACACGAACCCAGCAAACTCATATAAATGCATTTAAGTGAATGTCTCCCAGTGAAGACAGATCCAACCCCAAAGTAAAAAGGAATAAAAACCTGTCAGTGCTTAATAATGTCTGACTTTTAGGCCCACTCTCTAGCTTTGAGGCCTAGGCATCTCCAGTAGCTCACAAAAATTAGTCCCAGTTACATGAACTAGAGCCTGTTAATGTAATGAACTGAAAATACTGAGGGATAAACATCCCTCCCTTGCATCTCAGCACTTTATTGAGACTCAGAAAGAATCCTTTACTCTCAGGGTTTCTAGCTTGGAATTTCCAAAAATCTTTCTTTGAAAATGGAAACAGATGACACCTAGGAATCTCCTACACCTTGTTGTTAAAACACCTCTAGGTCTAAACCACTAGATTTGAATGCAGGAAAAACATGTACACTTCCCTCCTTTGCCCAGATCTTAGCTTTCCCTTCACTGGATAGTACCAAAAATCACAAGCTGGAGCCCATTCAAAGTGCAGAGATGTTGTTAATTCGACGTCCTTCCTTTGAAGCCATTCCACTCTGCAAAAAATCACAAAATGTTGAATGTTGCAGAGATCAAGAGCATGTGCAAGATTGAGTAGACCAACAATTAGGGCATTTAGCTACCCAGGGAAATTCAAAGGTTCTGGTTTGTGGTCTCACACTTTTATCATTCATCTGTTCAGTCTTTCAGAACTGGGGATAATAGGACAGGACCTGCTTAACCCAGGAGAAATTATAGCAATTTTACAGTCTCTAGTAAGTTAACATTAGCAATTTGTGAACATAGCAAATGTTTATGAGATTAAATACATTGTTCAGTTAATGATCATTGTTGGCATCAGACCCAGAATGAAGACTGCTTAATGGGTGTAGGTAACTCCTGCTGACCAACTCTGTGAAAGATATGTGGTGATGACAGCCCTCAAGTGAAAACAGACATCTGCATAATTTTTAGGACTTAAAATGCCTAATGGGGAGAATCACACCAGAGAGGATAATTCTCATAATTATAAACCTGTTATGTGAACTTTGAATAAGCAAACCTGAGAGACATAAAAGCCCTTATTAGGAAGATTCTGCAAATAAACAGTAGCAATGGCTATGGTTAAATGTCTATCTTTTTTCCTTTTCTAGCAGGACCCATCTAATGATGTATTTTTTATAGGTTTTGCTAAGACACTTCACAGTATAATTGCTACTCTGTGTTTCAACATCACAACAATTGGCACCACTCTTAAACTCAGTGTCCTTTATGGTGTCCTAGATATCCTACTATTTAAAATGTCATACTAAGTCTTTTTCATAAATTCAGTGTTGTAGAAACATAAAATCACAGAATGGGACATTTAAAGATCTTCTAGTCCAACTTCCCTGACATAGGCAGGGGTATCTTTCCCTCCTAGATTGGGTTGTTGAAAGGCTCCATCCAACCTGGCCTTGAATGCTTCGAGGGATGGGGTATCCACAACTTCTCTGGGCAACCTGTCACACTCTCTCATCACTCTCATTGTAAAAAAAATTTCTTCCTTATATCTACTCTCTTTGAGTTTAAAACCATTGTCCCTTGTCCCATCCATACAGGGTCTCTCCCTGTCTTTCTTGTAAGCCCCCTTTAAGTATTGAAAGGATGTAATAGATCTCCCCAGAGCCTCCAGACTGAACAACCCCAATTCTCTCAGCTTGTCTTCAGAGGAAAGGTGTTCCAGCCATCTAATCATTTTTGTGACCCTACTCTGGACTTGCTTTAACAGGTCCACGACTTTCTTTGTATGGGGGACCCCAATCCTGGATGCAGTACTCCAGCTGAGGTCTCACAAGAGTAGAGAAAAGGGAGAAAATTACCTCCCTCAAACTGCTGGCCATACTTCTTTATATGGAGCCCAGGATACAAATGGCTTTCTGGGCTGCAAGCACACATTGCTGTCTCACGTCAAAGTTTTCATCCACCAGCCTGTCTCTGTAGGGCTACTTTCAATCAATTCCTGCCCCAGCCTGTATTGATATTGGCGATTGCCTCACCCAGGTGTCGGTCTTTGTACTTGGTCTTGTTGAACTTCATGAGTTTCACAGGGGCCCACTCCTGAAGCCTGTCAATGTCCCTCTGGATGGCATCCCATTCTTCAAGTGTATGAACTACAGCACTCAGCTAGGTGTCATCTGCAAACTTGCTGAGGGTGCACTCAATCCCATTCTCTATGTCATTAATAAAGATACTGAACAGTACCAGCCCCAATACAGCTTCCTGTGGGATGTGACTTCTTACTCATCTTCATCTGGACACTGAGCTGTTGACTGAAACTCTTTGGATGCAGCCATCCAGCAAATCCCTTATCCTTAACCTCTATTTCTCATAAAGTTTTTGAGTGACTTAAAAACCTGGGTACGGACAGAGGGAAATCTAGGTCATTAAGTTTAATGAACCTCATTCAGTACTGGGATGAGGAAGTAAAGCCAACCAATTTATCCAATTAAATGTTTTGAATATTTTAACTGTGGAGAAAGCAAAAGTATGTTTCCCTGAAAATATATTTCTAAATAGTCATATTATATATACACATAGAGTGTATGATCGCAAGAATAGAGAGAGAGAGAGATAGAGACAGCGACACAGAGCAGGAATTGCATTTAACTGGTTTTTTTTGTATCATCACTTCTGTCTATTGATCAGGCCTGTGAAGAGTGGAAATAGATCATTGTCTACTTCACTGAATTGCTTTGTGAGAAGGTGAGGGTAAGGAAAATTAGGGACCCTCCTACCTTACTGTATCTGTCCAATTCAGGGGAAAAGATATTACTTCTGAGGAAAGAACTTGAGTATTGAGCTCAAATATTGGTGCTTAAATATTTGCAGAAAGTTATTGTGAAATTGAGATACATAGATGCAGCATTTTGAAAGCATGTGTGGGACTGCTTTGTGTCAACTTCATCATTCAAATGCATTTTTAAAGTTAAATGTGTTGTACATTTTTAGTGTGCTTGTATGTATGCTTGCGATTTGTGTTCTGCACCTTTATATATGACAGTCAAGATCTGATTTAACAGCGTCTTGAAGTTAGGATGCAAAATTCATGTTTAGGATCTTAAGAATGAGTCTCGGTTTTCAAGAAACATTCATTACTCACAAATAAGTAGGAGATGCTGGCTCCTCACACCAAATATGTAGGAATTTAAGTAGCATTTTATGTAGAGTATTTGTAGAGCATTTCATGTAAAGTAAATTTTAGAAAATTACCCCTGTTAGAACTACAAAATGAGTTGTATACTGAAATCAGCCCCTCATCCTCAGATTCAACTGTTTAAAACCACTGAGGCAAGAAAATCAAAGCTAGGTAATGCCTATGTAAAGATGCTTGTGCACTGTGAAAAAGTAATAATATGATCATATGCTATATTTAGAGCCTGGATACATATTCTGGATTTTCCTTCAGGACCCATCACTACTGGATTTGAGAATGAAAACCTTTTTTAACATATTACCCTAACTTTTCTGTCAAGAAAGGAGTTCCATTTTGCCACTGGAAGACAAGAACAGATAAGATAAATGTGAAAATGTTCTGCAAGATCAGGTCCTTAATTTGACATTTCTAGTACCTGTTATTTGCAGAACACTTAGCCCTGAATGGCACTTATGTCGAAAATTTAGCTCCCACTCATTGCTGTTTGTTACTGTGACTGAGTAGCATGTCCATCAATTAGATATCAGGTCATCAAGCTGAGCATTCAGAAAATAAGAAACACATAATAGTGACCATCTGTCAAAAGACAGATTAACTGACTTGACATAGGAATTTTCCACAGAATCATTCGTTTGCTTTGACTAATGAGACCTTTTCTCTCTGCTTGCTAAATTCAGCAACAAGCAAGAATCCTGCAATCAACAGTTTTCTTCACCACATAATGCTGACTTTTTATCATAGGAGATCTACTCTGCACATCCAAAGGAAAAGGAAAGGGAAAAGTAGTATGTGATCATGTAAAGGGAGATCATGTAAAGGAAACCTCAATCATGTCGTATTTTAACAGGTTGTAGTATCTTGACAGATTTTAACAGGGTGATGGCTGTGAATCTCTGCTCTTATGTACTTTGCATGGGTAAACATTTCTTAGTCTTCCTAAAAAGCAAGCTGGAAAAACACAAATGTGATAAAATTTATACCCATTTTTAGGCACAGAACTTAGGAGATATGAATCACCTTTCACAGGTTCCTGTAGTCTCCCTCTCTCTCTCTTATCTAGGCAGATTGGAGAAGTTGGCTTCTAACTTAAGTGCCTTGGTTCAGTCCCTGAAGAGAAAAATATTTTGATCCTATATTTTGATAATGCTATTTGCATACAGCCATTATAACAAATATGTCTTTCAATTGTCCATTTATGCTATTATTTCTGCTGATCATGGGGCAAAATGATACAGCTTCAGTATGCTGTTAATTCATAACAATTTGCCCATAAGTATTGCTTTTCTTATATACTGCGCACATTGAAGGTAATCCATACACATTTTTTGATACTTTTTGTTTTTCAAAAGCTGATACATCTGTACACTCTTCTGTTACAGAACTGCTGAGACAGGATATATCTAAAACTGAGACATCTAAATAATACAGTATATTCAAGCACATTCTTGTCTCCTGCAGAGACCCACTAATCTTATTTGCCAAAAGCTTTCACACTCTTGTCCAAACAATGAGCACTGACTCAGAGGTTGATCTCACCAGGCAAAAACACAATGCAGAGAAGGAAAAGAAAAGCATTCTGATAAGAAATATAAGGATAGTAGGGAGTAAGAGGAAAGTCAGATAATAAGGTCTTGGTAAACCATGGCAAATATCCCATGGAAAAAAATCCCTTGCATTACAAGGAGATAAATAATTCTTTTCTCTGAGCCTATATGATCCCAGAGAGAAATATTTCTTACCACAGGTCTTATTGCATAGTCTTAGCCCAGGCTATACTAAGACAAAGGTATCTGACTCTGAGAACATATGGAGACAAACGTAAGCATAAAATAATTTAGCTGGTAATACAGTCACTCCTTTCTTGCTTCCTTGTAACAAGTTACAGTTCACGGTAGAGCACATATAAACGTAACTCTGAAGTTTTTCCTTTTACTCTGAGAGACTCTCTGCTATTAATTACCGGTCAGGGCAAAAGCCCATTTTTGTTTCAGAGATAAGATGGAGCAATCTCAGAGCAAGATTGACACCTGATTGTGTTCGGTCTGCATAAGTCTTGGAAGAGACCCAAGCTATCAGCCCTGGTGTTAAAAGAGTATCAGCCTGTTGGTCTGGGGGCTAACAGCGGGAGGGATTGGGCTGTGCGGTCTCCTCCTGAAGGCCAGCCCTTTGTGCAAGAGGGTTTGTGTAACTCCCTAGTGAAATTCAGGCTCGACTAGCTAGTGAGGGCCACATCTGGAAAGACCAAGATGAGAGCCAGTGTCTGGAGGAGGGGGCCAGGACCCAGACATAGAGATCTGATGGACCTAGAGCCTGAGCTCATATCTAAGGGCCCCGTGAATCTGTGGGTGCTGCAATCACAGAGAGCAAGGTGCATATCTCAATAGTGAGCTTCAGCCAGAGAGGAGCAGCAAGACTGGGCTGCCTGTGTATTTGTGAGTGCTGTGGGGTTTTATGTGGTACTGGTAAAGACACCTGTGCTGGTCCATGTGGCTGGCTGTGTTAGTGTCCTCTGTGTATTGTGTGAGTTGTGTGTATCTACCTCTTGGAGTTCATCTTCAGCATTGCTGCTGGCTGGACTTGCAAAGGGGAGCAGCAGCAGCACACATCAGGCTGGCATAGGCAAGAGCTCTGGGTCTGCGAGTATACCAGATTCGGTTCTCCTGAGTCAGGAAGGAGGAACCCATGAGGTCCTGAACAGCACTGGATTCAGCTGCTACTTAACAAAGACAGCTGGTAAGGGTGCCAGGGAATGAATGGGATGCTGGTCTATAGGCTAGTAATTCCCACAGTGATGTTCACAGTATAAGAAGGAAGGTTGTTTAGTCTCTGTGGGTTCTGGAAAATGTTTGTTGTGTTTCCAAAAAAGGCACACTGAGCAAGGATGGTTTTGAGGACATCCTGTCATCGCATCAATTCTGTTACCTATTGAGGAAGATTCTGTTCTCAGATGCTATGGGTCTGCCAAAGTTTCTCTGCTTGTTGATTATGGACAGCCTGTAAAAGGATCCCAAGGTGGACAAATTGTGGATGAAGCTGTGTGTGAAGACTTTGAGACAGAAGAAAGCTGGTTGAAACAAAAACAATCAGTATGCACAAGAACGAATTCATATGGCCAACTGATGAAACGCAGAAACACAGTTACCATTGGAAAGAACCATTCCATTTGGGATTTTGTGTACCAGCTCTTCAATGAGCAGCACCAAGATACTTCCTAAACATGAAGACTATCAACTAAAATCCATAACTCTAGTGGATACTAAAATCACATATACAATAGATGTATTTTCTTATAATGCATTATAATTTCCTGATATCTTCCCATGACAAAAGTCCTAATAAATTTTTCTCTTTCAGTTTTGCTGAGGCTTATGACTTCAATCAAAGTATATAATCAATGTATATAATCATAATCAGATTTTATTGAGTAACATTATATATTCCAAATTTAGCCTTTTGTTACACTTTATCAGACTTGACAGAAAGACACTGAGTTTAAAAGCTTGCAATTTTTCTAGGAATATCAGCTGGTCCAATGAAAGATGGCACCTAACTCTATAAAACTCACCAGGACTTTAGAACATCTATCCGTTACAGTCCTGCTAATTCTTTATATTTAGCTATGAATTTCCTTATACTTGGGTATGCTTCTTAAACCTTGACTTATGGCTTTGTGAGAATCTTAACATTCATCTAAAAGACAAAGTTTTGCTTTCATCAAAACTTTCCCCAAAACTGGATTTTAAAAAGACACCTCATTAACAATCTGTGGAAGATGTCCTGAATTTTTCATTTGTGTTTTGTAGCTGTGTTGTTATGATACTCACTGAGGGTCACGATGCGTTTGCTCAAGTGCAATACTCAGGACCAAGGCACGTATGTTTTACTTCTGCCTTCAGTAAATCTCATAGCCTGCACATTCAAGTGTCTGTGGTAGGCTCTGAGTCATCCATTTTCCCTTTGGTAAATATAACAATTATTTTGCTTCTGCAGTAGAAAAATAATTATGTTTAGACCTGGTAACTGTTGCCTGTGGGCATCTTTGTTCACCGCCTTTGGAGTTTAGAGGCCACGCAGCTGGTTACATCTCCTCAGGAGCACAAAAAAGCTCTTGTGGAAAGGCTTCATGCAATTCCTGTGAGCTGCCTCTAGAAGACCATCATTTATCTTTGTCTATGTTTAGGGAGGCTTTCGCAGGTGAAGAGGAGCCAGTTCTAGTTAAATTTTGAGCTGACTGGAAGCGGTGTGGATGCATTACTGCGCAGCTGAACATACTGTCTTTTTTTTTGATTTAGCAGTACACCAAGCACTATGGCAACTGCATAGTATAAGCATCCATCTGCCTGGACTAAGCAAGCATTTTGTAAAACAACCCAGGGATTCAGTTATTACAGATTTGTATATAAAGTCAGTCCACATTTATCTACTCATAAATTTATTTCTGTTGCTAATTTTTCATCTACTTGTGGGAATTAAATACACCAGTATAGTCAGTGGCCTAAGGTTCATGAGGTTCATGGATCTTGATTTCAATGCCTTCCCGTGCAACTTTTTTTTTTTTTTTTTTATGTGATCTTCATCAAGTCACTAACTTTAGGTGCCTCTAGAAAATGGAGAAAGTAAATTGATTCTGCTTCTCAAGGAGGAAAAAATTTAGTTTTGTGAAGGTTTCAGATACAATGAAGGAAATTTTCTAATAGCTTAATAGACTTTTATAAACTTTTGTTGGTATCCTTTTGAAAAATGTATATTTTAGGCTTGAGTGACACAGGACTAATTTATCTTCTAACACTTGGGAAGACTGCACTTTTAGAATACTCTCGTGTTTGAATTTGTGAATGTATTTACTTCATAGCCAGCTATGCTGTGTGGGTTTCAAGGTCTCGGTGCTTTCGAGCTTGCCAGATGCAGGGATGAGGAGTAGAGAGACCTAAGCACTTGAGCCAAGCTGGCCAACGGGATTATTTCATACCATGAACCTCACATTTACTATAAATTAGAAAGTTCACTGTGAAGTTCAGTCTCTCTCTTTTTATGGCTGCCATCCTGAGAACTTCACGCCCTGGTGCCGGACCCCTGAGGCCTTCCCTTCCTCCTGAAGCTGTAGCACTGGCAGTGTCCGACATTTGCTGTCTGTTGCTGGAGCGCACAACTTCCTATTGATAGAATTGGCTGAGTATAATCTTTGCATATTCTGTATTGGTATCAGGATCAATATTGGTTCTTTAGTCCTATTAATGTAAATTATCTAATCTTATTCTATTAAATCTGTTTATATTTCAACCCCTGGCTTTCCTTGTTTTTTCCCGATTCCCCTTCCTGGGTGGGAAGGGGTCATCGGGTGATAGAAGGAATGTCTAAACAACAACTAATTGTTAAGAGTTTCTCAAACTATAACAGCTGTCAAAAGTAATGGAAAGGAAGAGAAAACAAACTAATGTTAAACAAATCCATAGGAAAAAGTGAGCAATCGTGATAGTAAAGTGTATAAAGGTGTCTCGGCAGTGGACTTCACCCCCATATACAGGGACGAACATGCACATGGCCAAAGCAGGATGATGTGATACAAATGTGTGTGATACATCAGACAGCAGGGAAGTGGTGGGAGGACAGAGGCTGAAATTCCTTGGATCCTTTCATTCAGTACTGTACATGCAAGCTTCCTCCTGGGGGGAAGCAGTGTATGGCAAAATGCTTATCTAATACAAATTTACCACTTATTTGGTATTATATTGGATATCACTAAACATCATTGTATTGCACACATCACATTAAATTCAATTAATTCTTTTTTTTTCCCCTAATGATTAAGTGTATGATACTCACTCTCTGTTAGTTTGTAAACATTTCTAGTCAATCCATCCTCTACATTATTTGCAAAGATACAAAAAATTCTCAGATATGGAAATTATTTCTTAAGGATAATGCTTTAACCCAGACACTCCTTGGAAGTACAACTTATTAATTAAAACTTACTGGGTTTTATTTCTTTTTGCTTCCATGAAAATCGTAGTATCCAACTGTAATATTACAGTTACACAGAAGAGTTAGATGCAGTATCTTGCTAAATTGAATATAATAGATGCACATCTTCTGTCCTTTTAAGATTCTCTAAAGAACACTGTACCTGTCAGACACAGTCTGTGATTTGTGAACTAGGCTAATTATATTTCTCATTAATGGATTTTCTTCGGTTGTTAATTTAAATTCCGTAATTACTATCTTCATTTTTTTTTGTTCTCAGGGAAAAATAATATTAAAACAATCTTGGAAATTTCCTAAGACAAGTTTTCTCTCCTCTGATTTATGGCAAATAAGGTGATACTTTTTCCACCTAGTCCTTTGAACAATGCCTTTTTGCCACTTCAGATCCATTTTCTCCCTTTTGTCTCTTCTCCTTTTACTCTGTGTTTTATTCTCTATCTGTGCACTCCTGCTAAGACTTCTTCATCTTTGTTACTAGGTCATCCATCACAACTGCCAGCTATTCCACCTTTTTTTGGCAGCCAGCCTCCATCTACTCCTTCTATTATTAGATACTCTTACTTTCTCAAGTGCCAGGCACTCTCCACATCTAATAGCTAATGTACCCAGTAGAAGAAAACATTATTATGGATTAGGTTATTTTCCCACAAAACAAAATAAGCATTCTAAACCCCAGAAATTCCTGTTTATTCCCTTAGCTGGATTTCTGCCATAATAAGTTTTTTTAAAAAATAAGGAAGTAATAATTACAGTATCTTTTTAAGAAAATTAAAAATATCAAATCATAAGAACAGAGAAAATGGAACCTATACAGGTATAGTTATCTTTGGACAAATCTTCTTAGAGTTATCTTTAGACTTGCATTCCCACAGGCAGAATAGCAATTTCCTTTGTCATCCACCCAAATCTTGTCATTAGATTCTGTATCCCAAATCAATCTCTTCAATACGATTAATATAAGAAAGTTATTTTAAAACAGAAAGAAAAAAAAGGGAGGTTTTTCTTTGGCAGCCAGGCACTCAAATTCAAAGCTCAAAGTGTCGTGATTTGAAAATGTAGCACCATTCAGAAGCTGCTCTAACTCTGAGTCTGCCTTGCAGCCAGTGGCTACCTGACAGTTATCATATTGCACCACAGGTTAAAACTCCACTTTTACCAATTTTCTTTCCCTCAAAAAAACCCGTCTAACATCAGGAACATTTCCATTAACTTTACATCCTTTTGGCTGTCAGCCTCAAGAAACTGGCATCTCTTAGAGAGTATATCCTACCCAGCAAATGAAATACGTGCTTTATCATCTTTCAGCAGACCTCAAGACCTTTACTACTCTTCCATATACATCAGGGGAAAAAAGGGGAAAAAAAAAGTCCTTCAGAGAAATTTGTGTTGGGTGACAATTTTGTTCTGCAAATAAAGAGGGGTATATAAAGGGATAGGAACTGCTGCTCTAAGAGAAAAACATTGTGAAGCTCTGCAAAGATATAGGCTCTCTTTGGTCACTCAGGTAATCTAAGAAAATAAGTGTCAATGATCTTTATTGTCATAATTTACATATTTTCAAAATTTCGCCTCTAGCTTCACATAACTTATTATAATCATTTTTCGTTTTGCATTGTTTAGGGTTCTGATGCTTAAACTGAGATGAATATTCCTTTGAAAATTCTGCAAGTTTCTATTTTTGTCCACTGGTGGAAGATCAGGGAACATATAACTGCATTGCTAATATTTAGCGTATTGCTTCTGATTTACCAGCTATTTAACTGCATCCATGTGTTCATTAACTTTATTAATGTTTTTTAAAGAGCAAACATGGAAAGAAAAACTGCCAAGAGTATTGCCAATATTGCTTACTTTTTTCATCAAAGTTAACCTGTTTTTGTGAAAATGTTATTTGTCATTATTCTTTTAGGGACACCCAGGAATATATTATCCTATCAAACTTTGGGTAATAATATTTTTCTTTCAGGTTGGCTTGACGTAGGTTTGCTCATACCAAGAAATAAAAAGTAATGTGTGTCCCCTCAAATATAACTGCATTAATCTTAAATATGAGGAAAGCTCAAAATGGAAACAAATCCAAGAAAAAAATAAGTTCCTGATGGCAAGGTTAGAAAGACTATTGCAAAACAAATATCTAAGGAGTGTGCAACATATCTGAACCAAGTCTCTTCCAAGTCTTATTTAAGCTTTCTCTAGGACGTTTTTCTCAGCCTTGAATAGCTCAAAAGCAGCAGTTGCCTATGGTGTTGTCTTTAGAGATAGGACGAGTTTTTAATCTATCTTGTCCCACTCTGTCCTGCTTTAACATTGCCATGATGTCACTGTATGCAAATAAATCTTCAGAACAATTCCTGGAGATCTCTACTTGTCTTCTAACCTCAGTAATACATGTGGGCTGCTTCATAAAACTGTAGAATCATGGAATCATAAAATCATAGAATGGTTTGGGTTGGAAGGGACCTCAAAGATCATCTAGTTCCAACTCCACTGCCATGGGCAGGGACACCTTGCACTAGACCAGGTTACTCAAAGCCCCATCCAACCTGGCCTTGAATGATTCAAGAGGTTCATCATGTTACTTCTTTGATTATCTGTGGTACTTAAAAGAATCCAGGTTAAAACACAGTTTCACGTCCATCCAGAATTACACAAGATTCCTCAATACATTAATATTGAAATATGTTCAATATTTCTCACCTAAGACTTGCTATGCAGTTTAAGCAATCTGTTGCTTTAACATGTTATCTGACTTTTTCCTTCCTGCATTATATGGTTTGCATTAAGAAGTGTTCCCTAGTCTCCTAAAAATTCCCAAACTATTCTCATAAAAAATACCAGTGAGATAAAACAACTGATAATATTACGATTTATATAATTGTAAATAAAATGGTAAATCGTAGATAATATTACAATATTATACTATCTTGCTGAGATTACTTGAAAGACCTCTTTGCAATATAACAATAATATTGTTGATTGATGTAGGATTTGGAGAATCTTTTTTGCTTCACAATTTTTTCAGCTTTATAGGTTCATGTCCTGGTTTGAGCTAAAACAGGACCAATTTTGTTCAGTAACTACTTTGTAGTTGGGCCTCTTCTAACTACTGAAATTAACAGCATATTGTGCAGACAATGTTCGCTCTCTCAGAGTGCTAAGACCAATGTTTATAGCTGATGCCCAGGCATGGTATGCAGAGAGGCTCCTGCTTATACTTATTGCTATAACACCCAAGGCCAACCAACTTTGTTATTTGCCCCTTTGGAGGGTCGGAAGCAGAAAAGCGCAGTGGGGTCCTGCCTGCGCGGAGGAGCGGACAGGACAAGTGACCCAAAACTGACCAACAGGGTATTCCGTCCCATCTGCCTCACACCCAGTGTAAAAGCTGAGTGATCAAAGGGTCAGCTCCCTTTCTTCAATGGCCAATGTCTGAGGAGGACTCTGTTCATCTTCCTGTGATCCCGACCCTGAATGCAGATCCGGAATCCAGTTTCCGTCTGTCACTGAGTCCAGCCTGGGACTGCCCCAGTGCCAGCCGGTGTCATGACTGTCATCTGGGGAGCTCGATATAGTTTTGTATATATTTTGTTATTTCTTTTTTATTTTATCATTAAAATTTCATTAAAGCAGTTTAGTTCCTTCTAAACTCATAAGTCTCTTTTTCCTCCTCTGACCCTCTCTTTGAAGAGGAGTAGAGGGGAGATCTGTTAGTCCCATCTGGGGTCCCCCAGGTCCCCAGTAGCCGATTTGGCCTAAACCACAACAGTTCAGCCTGCCACAGAATGCTGAAAGAGCATAGAGGTTCAGAGTCTGTCATTTCTGAGGTATTTTAAATTTGCAGTGTCTGGGTGCCTGTGCAAGGTTAGCCTGATAAGAACTAAAAGATAACCTTCTATCACTCTTTTCAGTGAAATTAGCTTTGGGGTTGAAAACAAGTTGGACACCTCTTTACAACAAAACTGCCTGTGCACTGTCATTGTAGCTATTAGAATATATTCTGATGACCTTTCATTAATATTAATCTGGCAAAGGCAAAGTTGAATTGTATGAATAGTAACAGAAAACAATTGCAAGGTAACCCAGCAGACTGGTAAAAATTAAACATGCATAAAACATTCCTCCAGATACCACGTATTTCTTGTATTTAGCAACCCTTTATCAAGGTATCCCAGATCCAGTGAAAAGAAATCAATGATTCATGAAACTTGTAAGCTGATATTCAGAACAATGAGCAATGCTTCTCTCACTTTTCTCTGTGGACAGAAAAATGCTGATTCAGGCACTGCAACACCTTTCTACTGAATCTACGCAGAGCACTGATGCATGGGCTGAAGAAGTTCTGACAAGACAGGAGAAAGAAGATGACACCTAGGAAATCAAGGAAGACCTTTATTATACCCACAGTCTGTGTAAATATGTGGCTGCATGTGCATGTGTGAATATCATTTGTGGAAATGAAGGTGCATTTTCTTTGTTTGTGGCACTCTACTTTGGGGTCTGTAACAGAAGATTTTTTAGGATGCTCTCACAGAAGTCAATAAATGGTTTGGAGTTTAGTTTGATATAGTATCGACAGAGACAATATCACTAAACTCTGGCAGTTTGTTAACTTTCCCTTAAGAGTCATGTGAAAACTTTTTCCTTCTCTTTGCCTCTCTTACGTGTTTGGCATAACAACATAATGTATAGCTTTGTTATTTAAGGTTTCACTACAACCGTGTAAATCTCCTTGTTAGCAAGTACACGAAGGTGCTTAATTGTCTCATTCAAGAATTCTTTAAGCAATAACTTTAAGTTAAACTAGGAGCTTAAGGCTATAAAGGACTTGTACAGTTCTGTGGCACAGATAAATTAACATTGCCACTGTCCTTGGTCCTTTTCCGAGACCTCTCACTGTGCCATTTTTATGGAGGTCTAAATTGCTCACATATTTTTCTTCTTTTTACTGTATGTTTTTAAAGTAAATTTCACTCTCTGTGAAAGCAGCCAGATTGGAACATTTGGACCTTTTATATATATATAAATATATATATATATATATATAATCTGGTAAGTAATAAGAGGAGGTAAAATTCTTGCATCTGCCCTACTGCCATGATTTGTCCTGATGATGAGACCCTCTGAAAGATGAAAGCAAATTATTCTTCAGTCCCATTCTGTGCTTGTTTCCTTTTGTGCTGAGAAAGCCAACCTAGTTCTTAACAAATGCAAACTGTTACAGTATTTTCTTTTATTTTTTATTCATTTTCTGATGTGGGAAATTGGGCCACTAGAAACCAGACTGTGATCAATGCATTTCAACATGAAACATGAAACAGCTTTCTGAAAGTAATCTCTTATTTAATAGTTTGAGCTTAGTAGTGGAAAGCTGATATCTGCTTTTACAAATCTGACCACTACCCCTGAAGCAGTCACGAAATCCCTGATTTTAAACATAAAAACATTTCCAGATATACAGATTGCTAAGAAGTAGTCTAAGCCTATGTGACACAGCCTTTGAATGCTGATGCCGTGCCTCTGACCACGATTTAGAACACAGTTACATTAATAATGTGTCACTACTTATTAAAAGAGGCAGCTGGTGAAAGGACTGTTTTTTTTCTCAACTTTGTAAGATCTAATCTTGTCCTTCACTGAAAAGTTAGATAAGAACTAGTTAAACATGATTAAATCCCACTGCCAGATAGTCTGTTGCCAGTTGCTTACCCATTCTCCAAATGTGAGGCAGAGAGTGGATGTTTGTCCCAGATCAGACTGACAAAGCCTGCAGAGATAATTTTTTTGGAAGAAGTCTGCCTTTCTTTGCAGTGATACATTTGCTAGAATCATCTGAGGACCTGGCTGTGAAGCAGATGGTCTTCAACCTCTCCTATTCTCTTTCCAGGGCACATTTCGGCTTTTGTGGTAGGTCTTTTTATCACTACAGGAGAGGAGGAGCTCCCTGGCCCAAGGAGCGTTGAAGCAGTCACCCTAACAACCTGTGGTCAGGGATCACAGAAGACTAGAGTCACTGGTTTAGGATGGCACCTCCCAGGCCTGTGTTTCTAGTTATGTAAATAAGAACTGTCTTCTGAGCTCTGTGAAGATTTCAAAACTTTGTGTAGATGCTGAGGTGTTATGTGCTCAGAGAAACCATTGGGGTGGAATCAGTGTTCTGGCCTTCATTGATTTCCATTTCTATGGACTATTTTATCATCTTTTTATTAGAAAGTGATTTCAATGTTGCCCTTTCATATCTGGTACCTTGAGGAAAGCAAGATGAAAAATATTCAGTGTTATCCTTTCTCCTTAATAACAGAAACTGGATATTTTGTTTCTAAGCGGGAAACAATCTCAGTCCCAGGTTTCATTTTGCTGTGCAACAGAAAATATGGTTTGATATGTAATAGAAAGCACATCTAATTTTTCTGTTTTCCCTGAAATCTGAAATGATAAAATGTATGATTTGATTGTTTGGGAGGTTTTGAACAGGTGACAGTCTTAATCTGGATTTTAAGGTATGTAACTGAGAACTCCAGTGTTTAGAAAGATTAAAAGAAAGAAAAATGTATTGAAACGTAGATTGCGTGTGGTTGGCTAGAAAAGATTTGCTTTCACCTCCTGAAGTGATTTATAATTTAAGGTTGCCATAATTCACTTTATTGTGTAACAATGGATATTAGCGCTGTGTTCTTTTCTAATGCCCAGACTAAGAAGTGTACCTTTCCATGCAAAATGACTTACCAATATGAATTATTTTCTGTAAGTCGTATCAGCTCTAAGAAAATATGCAAGCCAACTTAACCTATAGATAATAGCATATACAACAGAAATACTGAAGACTATAGTGCAAGAAAGGCCTCTTATTACTCATTGCAAGCAAGCATGATTTAGTAGTTGTGCTTCTATTGTCCTCAAGGCTCATTGTAGGACACTTACCAAACTGTCTTCACAGTGTCTGTGGAAAATCTCATCTTAATCATCAATTTTGCTCTCTGGATATACAGACCTACCAGGACTTGCGTATGGCAACTTGCACACTTAATCACTTGTTTTCTACCCCATCTCATCTGCCTGTGAGTCAAGTTACCTTTCCAAGGTGCCTTAGAGCTGCAGCTCTATCTGCTTCATGGTGACCCACCAAGTCGGGTCTCTCCATGTCATATGAAAGCAGTGGGATTTGGACAAGTAATTTCAGTGTTATCCACAGCTATGGCTGCACAGAAATCCTTTTAAGCAATCCAGTTTAAGTTCTTGAATAACACACCATGAATTTCTGACCAAATAGTATATGTCACTCTGCTAAGACCATCTAAGCAACAAGTGAAAAATTGATACATTGATAACAGTCCCTCTTTCCCTTAAATATCCATAGTAAATTGACTGACTCTGGTTTTTAGACCTTTTTTGTTTGTTTATTTTAAGGATAAAAAATGTAGGGTTTTTAAGATATTTTAAGATAATAAACATTTAGAAAGCATTACAGTGTACAACAGCCTTAAAGGGCATACCCCCAACTACTGTAAAATGTTTCAAGTTCCTCTTCCTGCCTGAGCCTTTCATAAGCATCTAGGAGAGGAGTGGAGGTGAGAGAGACTGGAAGTGCTATTGAAAACATTTAAAATTCAATTGAAGATGACACTATATTACATTCCTGAGATGTGTATTCTGTTGTGTGAACATAAGCATAAAGATTTTGCAAGTATTAGCGATCTTTGGGCTTACAAAACACAGTTTCCTTTATGGCCACTGCATAATAGCATGTTTCCACAGATAGGTCTTACCTGTAGACAGCAGTATACCTGAGGAATCAATGTAGCTAAAAAAGAAAAACACAAAAATAAAACAGACTATACTATATGCTAAACAAGTATATTTCCAGGACTTAGCTCTTAGCTGGCTAAAAGAAAAGGTCTATTTGCCATAAACCCAACAATATTACGATAAGATCTTAGTTCAATTCAAGTTATAACCAGCTGTTGAACCCCACTACCATTAAATTCTCTCATTCTCACTTGTGCAACTGCATTGAATAAAATAGCATCCTGTGGGCATATTTTCTATCCATAGAGTCTAAATGTATGAACAGAAAATAAAACATCTCAGTGCATTTGAGGAAAAATCTAGGCTGTAGGATCTTTATTGTCTGTTGATTCTTAATGTAGTACTTACAGCCTGAAATCTTGGGATTTCTCTCTGTTTAACTACACCCGCTTCATTTTATTTCAATTCATTTATTCACAAGATGTTTTCAAGATTACATGGTGACCTTCAAAGACAAAAAGTCTGAAGGCTAAAGCTTTACTAAACCCATGGAAGAAATAGAAAAGAAAAAAAGTGTTATTATATATTTCAAGGGAAAAATAATTCTGACCACAATAGGCTAAAGTTGTAAATTTTCAGGCATGTTAATGCATTCAGGTGATGAAGACATAATTGGTAGTAATGTCTCAGTACAAAAGATCATTTTAATGGTGGATATCATCGTGATGTTTGAGATTTTCTGCATTTGCATTGATCTTTAAACAGTTCTTCTACTTTTCATGTCAGTAAAGATAAATTTAACATCAAACTTATCTGCTGATCTTTACGTGTTAGTTTCTGATAAAATGTTATAATTTGACCAATGTTCCAGTGATTGAAAGTTACTGATGTTAAAGTACTTTTTACTATGGTCTCTGAATTTAGTAGTTTATAACATGCTGTTCATTATCACTTCACTACTGCTAAACTGCATGAGACAGACTTTTTATTGCTTGTTGTATTGACAAAAATGCACTACAGATGCGTTATATTTTAATGGTGTTTTAATGATGGTTATAATAGTTAACATGCCATGAATTTATGTCCAACACAGATTGCCTCAGCAGTATAATTAATAAGCATACAAATATACTTGGTATAAAGATTTTCAGACTCCCATAGAAATGGTCATTTACAAATTGCAGCATGCTAAACCAGAACTTCCTTGTCTCTGCTTGTCATACATCGAACAGAGTGTACATGATGAACTTCAAGTCAGTTTCAATTTCAGTTCACTTTCTCCCTATCTTACATTTATCAAGCTTCCTCAGCATGCTCTTCAGCATAGAGTCAATTTTAAAGAAGAAATGCAGGCTGGATGGAGAATAGATTGAGACCATCCTGGATTGAGAGACTTGGGGGTATTGGTGGATGAGAAGCTTGGTATGTCCCCAGCAATGTATGTTTGCAGCCCAGAAAGCCAGCTGCATCCTGAGCTGTACCAAAAGAAGTGTGGCCAGCAGACTGAGGGAGTTGATTCTGCCCCTCTACTTTGCTCTCATGAGACCCCACCTGGTGTACTGCATCCAGCTCTGGAGTCCTCAGCACAAGAAAGACATGGACCTGTTGGAGCTAGTCCAGAGGAGGGCCACAAAAGTGATCACAGTGCTGGAGTACCTCTCCTATGAGTCCAGACTGAGAGAGTTGGGGTTGTTCAGCCTGGAGAAGAGAAGGCTCTGGGGACACCTTATAGATTCTTCCAGAATCGGAAGTGGGAGTACAAGAAAACTGGAGAGGGACATTTTACAAGGGGATGTAGTGAAAGGATGAGGGGTAATGGCTTTAAACTAGAAAAGGGTAGATTTAGATTAGCTATTAGGAGGAAATTCTTTACTGTGAGGGTGGTGAGACACTGGAACAGGTTGTCCAGAGAAGTTATGGATGCCCCATCCCTGGAGGTGTTCAAGGCCAGGCTGGATGGGGCTTTGGGCAACCTTGGTCTAGTGGTAGGTGTCCTGGCCCATGGCAGTGGGCTTGGAACTAGATGATTTTTTAGGTCCCTTCCAACCTAAACCATTCTATGATTCTATGAAATGTACAAAAGCAGACCCATGCCTTCTCCATGAGACTTTTTGCAAAACTGGCATATAAGACTCCTACAAAGTCCAGTGTATTGCAGCCCAGTTTCCTTTGCAGGCTACACATAGAAACCAGCTTTGGTCCCACGTTAAGAGATTGGATCACCTGACTTCCAGAGGTCCTGCACCATTCTTGGGGTCTGTGCAATACCAGAACACTAATGTGTAAGTGCTCACATGAGTGTGAGAAGTAATTAAATACATATTCCTAAAGATTTTTTATTTGAATTTTGAACTTTGATTGACGCTTTTCTATGGCTGGGGCATTTGTAAGATCTTCTCTTCTTGTGGGCTCCCTGAGTTGCTCAACAATATGAGAATTTCTAGTGTAATGTCTCCCTCAGAGCAAGCAGAGGAGATGTGTTTCAACAGCATGACTGCTTATTTCACTAGGTATTTCTCACTGTAATTCCCCATGGGAAGCATCTGTTGAGTGTATTTGGGTGCTATCAGTTTGGTCTACCCAAAGATGCATCATCTTTCTCCCTCTTCCTTTGAAATGCCAACATCTCCTGACCACCTGTATCTCATTCTTTTGGGAAGCCTGAATAAAAATGAAATAAGAGAACCTATTCAAAAGTATCTCCAATAAATTAGTCTTAAAACAGATAATGGTGCTGTCTACATTGCTTTTTATTTCCTACTGCACCTCATGCCTAGGAATAGGAACTTGAAAACTTAAAACTTCTAAGGATTTCCTTATTAACTAGCAAGGAACTGGCAATGGAGTAGAATAGTTTATGTTTTGTTATAGCTCTAATTAATTGTTAATTTGAATGAATTCAGGGCAGGAGACAAGATCCTTTTATTTTGTTTAGGATTTGATTAACTTTTTTTGCTTGGTTCTCATTTTGTGTTGTAATTTTCCATAATCATAGAATTGTTTAGGTTGGAAGGGATCTTGAAGATCATCTAGTTCCACCCCCCTGCCTATGGCAGGGACACCTTCCACTAGACCAGGTTGCTCGAAGCCCCATCCAACCTGGCCTTAAACAACTCCAGGGTGTTTAAGAGCACTTAGCTGTCAGGATGACAGGTGGTTATAGAAACCAGAAAACTAAATAATTAAACCAGTCACTTTGGTTTATCTGTGCATCCCTGGGATATCTGGCCTCAGAAAGTACTCCCTTCTCCAGCACAAAGAGCCTGGAAAGATGAAGTAGTCCAGAACAGGCACAGTGTACATTGTTTCTCAGAGCTACTGTTTTACACTAGCTGCAAAATCTGCTTTATAATTATCCAAAGTTTGAGGCTTTTCTTTAAAATAACAAGTGGCCAAGTAACTTAAGAATAGAATGAAAATGAAAGACAGGATTCTCACATAGTCCAGGCTTTTGACCTGTAGTATTTCTTTATTTTCTTCAAAATAGGGTTTTTCAACCTCACCAAGTCAGGAGCTTTTTATTATACAGGAAGGAAGAAGAGAGCTTTGCTTTTTTTTTTTTTTTTTTTTTTTTTTTTTAAGGCATTCATTTTAGTGGAAGGGGAAGAATTACTCTTCTTTCAATACAGCTTCTGAAATGGAAACGTAAACATTGGCCAGGGACTTTTAAGACTGAAAAATCTATTTCAACAACTCCTTAGAGCTTATTGAATTGGAATAGTCTCAGTTAAGTGTTTTCAATTTGATGAATGATAAGGACCCTAGCTCAGAATTGGTTTTGGTACATTCTACTGGTACTGACACTGTTTGTATCAAACAGATGTTCTCTTTATCCCAAGTTTTTGAAAGATAGGAATAATTTTAGTACCAGGTACACTATGTGTAAGTTAGTGTAATTGTGTAAGTTAGTGTAATTGTTGACTAAGTAGACTATATTGAAGAAAAACGTATTTTCTCCATCCATATGCTCCTACAGGTATTTGCAATCATATTACGGTGACATTTATGGAGATTGGGACTCTGTTGTGTTACATAACACAAGTGTACGTATTTAGAAACATCATTTTATAAGACAAGAAGAAACCATTGACAGTGATATTAATAGAGTATTACAGGAAATTACTTTTTTTGATTCTGACAGGTCCACCTCAGCAGAAGTGTATCAGAAAGAACAGATATGAACAAGTATACAACCTTTCTGGAATCTGACCAAATCAAAGTATAAATTAACCATCTCCCTGCAGACCGAACTCATCTGTTACCTTTCTGCTTCCCTAACGTGGCACCTGCTGTTGGAATGCATTTCATCCCGTTTCAGTTCCTTTCCATCTACCATCTTTGCTCAGATTTCCTGCAAGGAGACTCACTGCATTTTAGTCATGCCATCTGTGGCAAAGCCTCTATCTGCAACATGGTCAAGTATACTGTTGTGAATCATGCAGCAGTCATCCTAGGCTATGTTTTGGTTTGCTAAGCTTTTACAAGAGATTTTTTAAACTGTTTCCATGGCAGTTGGTTTTTTTGGTTTTTTTGTTTTTTTTTTTTTCCTGGACGCCATCTGTGCTCTGTAGTCCCTCTAGAAAGAGGTCCTTGAGAGTCTTGAATGTCTACGTTGCTAAAAGAATACATTTGTTCTGATATGATTTCATGGAAATAATCTCAGAGGAAAGCCGCTGCCTGCGTCCATGGCTTTTGTTAAGGGTGACTTTGAACATTTTGGTTTCCTAATGAATATAGCACAAGGCACCTGTGCTAGAGGGTGTGCTTGTGACAGTACAGCAAAATGAAGTGACAACAGAAATTCAGGTTCAACATTGTTCACGTTTCTGCCTGTAGCAGTTTGTGACAGATGGCTATTTCTGGATATCGGTGTTATGATTCTGAGGGTGGGTTGGGCTTTTTTTGTGTCTTTCTGAACTTTTTTTCACTAGCTGTGTAAGTTTTATCTGTGTTTCTAGTCAAACAGCTTGCCAGGGGAACATGGAGAATCTGCTCACGCAACCTCATCTATAGACAGGCTGGGCAGAATTAGAGCCCTTTAAAGCTGATCTGAAACTACTGCTGGAACATTCGCAACTGAAGATGCCACTTTCAATAGAGGGATGATGAAAAGGGGCTGACTGAGGCATTGTCTGCACTGCCTTTGGTACACAGTCTCAAACTCAGGCTTGATTTTGGAGAGAAGGATGGCTACAGCAAGCTCTGCCAACAGAGGCATGGGCTGTGCAGGAGTCTTTCCTTTGACCCAGCAAAATGCTCCCCTGCCTAAGTCCCCTCCTGGGCACCCTGTTCCTTTGCTTCATACTTGGTCCAGGTTCAGAGGTAGATGAGCAGTGCAGGTCAGCAGTCAGCTCCAAGCTAGTGTCATAGAATAAACGTAGCCTTGCAGGCTGTGCAGGTCATAAGAGGGAAATATTAATTGTTTAATGAACTACATTGGTCAAATATTATATTAATGATTTCAAAACTAGCCAATGAGACAGAGAGATAGGTTAATAAAAATTATTGAATGCCTCCGACTGAGGAATCTGAAGGCTGCGTGATATAGAAAGCAAGAGGTGGACAGAAGTTTACAGCCATGCTGGAAGGATAGCTGTTCATTTTGTCTTTGGGTTTCCAGCTCATCTCTATTTGTATCTGTGGTAGATGGCAGGATATTTATGTTTATTCAGTTTAAATTCTTATTTTTTTCTCTTTGAGGCAGGTTGAATTGAATCACACTTTAGAGTTAATTTCAGGTGTAAAGTAATTAGTGAGAAAAATTCTTCAGGTGCTGAAGGAAGATAAAGGCAGCAAGTCTAAGACAAATGCAACAGTAAATTCACATATAACGTGTTGCTATTGTAGTTTTCAGGTAAAGATGAAGCCTACAGAATACAAAATTGATTTATATAGTACCATTTCAGGCTGCAGATGATCCACACATAAAATCTCATTAGTATGTGACAGAGAGGATACATTAACTCCTAGGTTTTTACTGGTAAGGTTTCTGCACTGAGACAATGAGCAAATGATAGTCAAAAGCAGATTTACTGGACAGATTCATATGAAATAGAAACATTCTTTCACCAGTAGAATAAATCATTCCATTAGCAAATGCTCACTCACATTTATTATGTACAAATTGTTATATCATTAATATGCTTTGCACCAAGCATTAATCTACATCGTCTTGTTAGTAAAAATTCTTCTCCACAGGTATGGTACTACAGATTGCAACGAACATCAGTCAGTAGTGATGGTTTACAAATCAGATCTAGTAGGGCAAAGCAGTTTAGCAGTGTGTGTCTCATTCCGTGGCGTGTAAAATCACCTGCGTGCAACACTTGAGCAGCACACAGTTCAGTTTGCCAAGGGTGATGAAAAAATCACAGTACCGTATACAACACATGCTTATTGCATCACAGTAATGCTCAGCACCCTCATGTTTAACTTCATGGCAGTCAATAAGGCATAACAGTGAAGAAGTCAGATGACATAATTGAAGCGCAAATAGCTGGAAGAACTTCCTGCCTGTGTTCTGGCAGGTTGTGGAATATTTTCCAACTCAGCAAATAACCTCATTAATGCATTTAAAGGTAGGCTGACCAAAGTCCCGGTTAATGTACAATTGAGAAAACTTCAGAAATAGCTTAATTAGACTATATAGTTCCTTTCTATTTCAAACTTCTACAGTTTTAAGATATGAAGTAAAATTACTGATCTTTTAGTAAAGCATTTCAAACATGCATAGCTGCATTTTCCACTATGTAAAACAAACCTTAAGTACTGGTGCATTCTAGTTTAGCTGACTAATTCAGGAACGCTTTACTATTAGGAAGGATTCCACTGCCCATCAGTGAAAGGGAAATCCTGTCAACTTTTCCCAGTGGTAGGAAAAGAAATGGATTTTTTTTTTCTTTTGCGATTCCATAAATACCCATAAATACTTTCTGGCGTGACTTCAGGGAGTTTCCAACGTATAGGAGAAAAACATTCAAATAATAATTGGACATGGCTTCACAATGATGAGCCAATAAAACATATTTGGGATGGTAATATTTATTTATTACTGTTTTCAATTCATAATTTGGCAGTAGTTTGCTACATAACCCAATGTTCATTTTGCTACTGGTATCTTTTGTTGTGAGTGCAGGTGTGTAATGGTTGGTGGCTTCCTATAAGCCGATAATTTGAAAGAATATAATTTTGCCACATACAGGGATTTTTAGACATCGGCGTATGATGATTCCTTTCATTCCAGTCTCTTCTGGGCTTTCCTAGTCACACAATCATTACTTATGGAGGACTGTATACGTGAGGTTTTGTGTCTTCATTTCTACTGATAATTTAGGTACATATTTGAGACTCTGCATTGAGCCTTTCACCAAATTGGACTTTCAGAGTAGCAAATACATATATCCACTCATTAGAATTTTGTTCATTACAGGTTTTGACTTAATCCAATAGACTTTTGGGGAGGGATTCAACATGCAGTTTAGGCTGTTGATATTTAAGTACTTACAACACAGCATGCAAGTCAGTTACTTAAGCCTGGATACCAAGTGTTTTTTTAAGATCATATAGGGTATCTCACCTGACCTATAGATACCAAAACAGAAAGCATAAGCCTCCTATAGATCCTATGCTACATCTGCCAGACTGTGCAGGCTTCTTGGTTGGCCCTAGACACTTCTGTTCCTGTCTAAATGCCCATATGTGAGCTAGAAGCTCCCATGATGCCCAGGAGAGATCTGGTAAATACACTCATTGGATTACAGAAAGTTATTTAACTCATCCTTCTGTAGATGCTCATATTTCAAGTGCATCACTCTCTTGAGTCTGCTGGATTCAGTTGGGCACAGATGGTACCAGAAAGTAGCATTAGTTTGCTTTTCATTATACTAGAGCAGCAAATTTGCAACCACTGTTTACCTTCATATTTTCAAATGGCAAATTTTCATCAGATGTACCTGATCTGTTGATCTGACATTATTTTTATTGTCTGTTTGTTGCAAACTAATAAGCAGCATTCTGAATCTTTGACAGACTTGCTTTTCCAGCTCTGATTTGAATCCAGTTAAGACGTTGTTTTCTTTTATAAGTCTCTTGGAAATACCCTATCCATGCTTTATTAGCCCAAATAGCTGGATTTGCATGTTCTTACCAGCTTTGTGTTCTTTGCAAATTTTCTAGATTAAATCAGTGCTGGCTTTTCTATCCTGTGATCTGAGTTTGTTATTCTGGGACATTGATTTGTAGTTTCAAAATGTGTAGTAGTAAGCAATATGCTTTAATATCTTGCAGATGTTTCTGGTTTAAGTTGGAATGTTTCTCTTTTAATTTACTGCAGGTTTAATTAAAGTTCTTTCCCTTGGTCTGATCTTTATAAAGTTACTAATGCTAGGGTACTGCTTGAGCTCCTGTGCCATGTTTCAGGGACTACTTAAAAATGTATTTTTCCATTTATGGAATATTGGGTTTATGTTTTACAGCTAGTTGCCATTGACGATTGTTGTGGTTTGGCCTCAGCCGGCAACAAAGAACCAGGCGGCCACTCACTCGACCCCCACAGCTGTAGGGATGAATCGGAAGAAAAAGGCAAAACTTGTGGGTTGAGATAGGGCCCTTTAACAGAATAACAAAAGGGAAGAGAAAACAATAACACCGATAAAGGGATATACAGACGCAATTACAGTACTACACACGACCAGACCCACACTGTTGCAGCCCACCCCTGAGCAGCAACTCCTCTCTCCTCCCCGGCTAGTGCCTCTTATAGCCAGGGCATGGCTCCTGTGGGATGGAATACCTGTCCCCTGCTGGCTCCAGAGGGAAATTAACCCTATCCCTGCCAGAACCAGGACAATGATTTTATAGCTGATGGCTGCTGTTAACTTTAGTTTCTCTTTATCATCCTTAGCTTCCTTTTTTTTAAATATGTGTTTGTGCAGCTAGAGCATTTATTTATGTTTCAGGTGTTTTTCTTTTGTCCTTGAAAAGTCAATAAACAGTGTTTTCTAGTTAAAGTACAGAAACATCGCTTCAGGCTTCTCTTCCAATATTTTTTCTTTTTTATTCCTGCTTTAAGAGATGACATATTTGACCATAATTTATTTATGTTTCAGGTGTTTTTCTTTTGTCCTTGAAAAGTCAATAAACAGTGTTTTCTAGTTAAAGTACAGAAACATCGCTTCAGGCTTCTCTTCCAATATTTTTTCTTTTTTATTCCTGCTTTAAGAGATGACATATTTTTTTTTTTTTACTTTTATATTTGCTTTCTTTTACTTGTTAGCCACAGCTAGTGATTTAAGATGATATATAAGCATTCATAAAGAAAACCAGCCAGCCGTTCACTTCCCCACATTCTTCATGCCCTTCTCAATACATGCAAGCATATCCATTGTAATGACAAATAAACTGTTTGAAATGGGGGCAGGGCTCAGTTATGTTAGTTTTTCTGCTCCATTACTCAACTGGGAAAAGCAACAAACAGGTACTTATTTACTTCCTGAGTTGTTCTTGGTATTGGGGTTTACTCAAAGCCTCCAACAAGATGGAAACAAATCCATTTCCATGCTGTAGAGCCCACTGTACGACAATAACCTTGGGCTGCCTGGAAGCAATTTGTTAACCTCTAAAGTTCATATTTCATTTGTCAACAGTAGCGGCATTTGATTTTTGCAGTCTGAGGAAAAAAAGGGAGGGGAGAAGTGAAAGGAATTTCTGAAGAGAAAGTGGGGATGATGCAAAATGATCATGGAGAAAACAGCCCTTTCATGCCCTTGCACTTTTCCGGGCTATATTTAACAATTTTATGTAGTAATTCTACTTGTAGAAGTTTAGAGACAACCTGCCTTATGGGATCATAAAGTTCAGGAGTTTATGGTGATTGATTGAATAAAATAGGGATGCTAGGTTCATGATGTGCAGTGTGGCATAACTCCAGAAGAGCAGGCGCAGGGGCAGGATGCAATACAGTGGCCGGGCAATAAGCCAATACACAGCATCATTGTAATTGCAGATGAAATAATAATTATTTGTGATAGCTTGCTAATCAGTGAAAGCATGGAAAAGGCTGCTGACAAGCGCCATCAAGGTAATTAAGGTGAAGCATTGAATTTGCATAAATTTACACTTTGATCATTGTTCACAAGATACCCTCTCTCGAAATAGACTTGGCTGGTTTCAAGATGAGCACTAAATCAAAGCAAAGGAGTGCAATAACTGCACAGCATCAATAACACTTACAAAATACAGATGCACCTTACATAGGCAATTATCTAAAGAATCTATTGTCCTTAATCAAAGGATGATACTGAAGTTACTTTTCCGAATTCCCAAATAGTTCTAGTTAGCATATGCCTTTCTAGTTGTAGCTCTTTAATGAACACAGAAAAATCCCTAACATGAGATCTTTGGAAAATATGACATTTGATTATGCACCCTGCTAAAAAAAACCCCAACCTGTTAAATGAGGACTGCTGAAACTGAAGGTGTCATTCCCTGTGTTATTTTGACATACATGTGCAAGCTTATCTTGGAAGCATGTCTTTAACCAGTCTCTTTAGGAGCTGCAAATATGATAGTCTCATGATCTCAGGCTCTAAGGTACCACCTCTGACAGAAGGCTAAGCTGTAGTTCTTCAGGTCTCTATGCTTGCTTCCTGCGTATCAGCTGCCAGGATAATACTGGCGCTCAGCCCTGCAGCCATAGCTCCACAGTCTGCCTTAGCTCCAGCGCTGTGATTCCTTTCCCTCTGGGAAAGAGCAGTGGGATCTCTTGACAGTGCAGCCTCCTAAAGGAAATAACAGTTTGTGTAAAACAAAGGACTTTGGGCTCTCAAAGCAAGCATGCAAACAACAAAAATCTGAACTGTACATATCTATTCACTCTTCCCTAAGGTTTATTGTTTCCTAGAAAAATCCTACTGAGACTTCTGGAGTCCCTCTCTCTGTCAACCTTTCTCTCCAGATAGTTTCTGACAACTCATTCTGCACTTTTGTTTTTACTATGATTTTTTAAAGCTCTTTACTCTTCTTTTCCAGATTTAGTGGGATCACTTCATTAGAAATAGTGATAGGTTTTAAATTAATGATATGGTCAATCATAATTTCTGAGTATTCTTACTTCTTTTATATTGTTGTTTGCTCTGATTTTGACTAACATCGTCCTACAGAAACTCCTTTGCCACCTTTGCGGAACATGAAATATCCATGCTCCTAAGTATTTCAGTATCAATATATCACAATGTAAAACTTCCATATATGTCATTTGGGTAACTGCACATACACATGAAATAATAATTGAGCTGCTAAATAATTTTAGCCACCCATTCTGGGAATTTTTTCTCTTGCCTCCTTGTGTTCTCACTTCATCCTCCATCTACAGCAATGCTGCATAAAATTAAGACTCAAGGCTACTATAATTGTAATTTGCTGTAAGATTTTTTAGACTTTATTTATTTATTGCCTTTTATTTTATTTCTCTCTTATGTATGGTTGTTCACTAGGGAGGTTGAAAATCATGCCGCCATATTCGAGCTTTATTTGAGCTTTTTTTTTTAGCCATGCAAATTCTTTTGCCTAGATAGAAAATTTCAGTAAAAAGAAGAAAATGTGTTTCTCTAGTACAGTATGTTCTTGACATGTTTTTATATTCTACTTATTTAGAAAAGTGATCTCTTAAAGCTGTCGCTCTGACACAGACATGCAGCATGTAGAGTGTGCTTTTATAGTATGGCAATAAACACATCAACTGAGATACCAGAGATTTTCTACTAAGACAGATCTCTTGGCATGCTTCATTTGTATTCTGTGCAATCTTCATGCACCAATGTAATTACTTGCTTAAGAGTGAATCTCATTCTTATTTAAGCAAGCATTCCATGCACAGGTCTCCTGGTGATGCACATACTACATATGACTTAAAAATGTGATCTGTTCCATCATTGTTTTTCTCCTGTTTATTAATAAATAAATCAAACTACTTTGCAGAATACTGGAGAATTAGGACAGGAGATACATACCAAATGCTGAAGCTGCCTTCCCTATTATAAATTTGATGTTCTTATCACATAAATATAACACTTAAGTCACTTCTCAGCTGAAACTAAAAAGTTTTGTAGAAATTTGGTAGTACTAGAACCCTTTATGAAGTTCTGGTTTGAAAACCTGACCCTGGTAAATCAGTAACAAATGCATACTGATATCAGCATGGCCAAGGTTTCACCCATGGTATTCTGAGTTTTTTCTTAAAAATTAATTTGGCTTTTTGAACTCAGGATATCTTGGTGTTGTTTTGCTACTGGAATGAGATGTGACAAGGAAAAGAAGACAGTATAAAATATATCTAACAATAGTATGCATATTTTTCATAGAGATTTTTTTAATGAGGGTACTTTAGGGATTAATTAACCAATACCTAATTAAAGCAGGGTTCTAAAATGGATTATCTGTAACTCTAAAGGAGAAAAGGTGGATTTTTTTTAGCTAATCAATAATATCAAAATGAATGGGGAAAAAACAGGAAGCGACTAGAAAAGCAAGAGGAGGTGGTTGTCTTTCGTCTGTAATGGACAGAAGTCCTAATTTGGATAGTCCATTTATTAACCTGTATTCACAAACTGTACTCTGAAAAGTCATCTGTTTGAGCAATAAGGCTTCCTGTAATACAGGCTGAATAAAGAGCAAAGGTGTCTTGCTATGTTCCTACCTACTGCTCTCTACAGTGGATATGACTCACTGAGGAGGGGGAAGTACTGATACTGAAATCTACTCTAATGAATTGCCCTTGATTATACTTTTTTTGTCTTAGTTGTATTATGCCCATTCTTGTATCACTTTCTCTGCCCTGATATTTTTACTGCGTCTTCATTATATATACACTTTGCGCTGGTGGCTTTCTTAGATTAGCCTTGAACATAGGCACTTAGAGTTTCACTATATACAAAACAAGATGTTTTCCTACATCTGCTTGCATTTTGATTTTTTATTTTTCAAAATGCATGTTTTTCATTTGAAAATCAGCTTCAACAGAAATTCTAAGTCCAGACTATAATATGGGTCCCTTCTTTTTTTTTTTTTTCTCCTTCCACCAATTTTAAGGATAAACTGAACCTTAATGAACTTCTATTTGAAGCTCCTATATAATATCCACTATAAAATTTCACCTTGCAATACCTTCATTGAATCCAATAATTTTTGGATGAATAAGTACAGATTTTACAAAGATAGTCTTAGCTCAAAAACTTTTATGAAGGTGCCTCCAGCACTTATTCAGGGAAGTTTTTCAAAAGGTTAATCACTGTTATAATATGTCTTTCTTCTCTTTTGAATTTGTCTACCTTCAATTTTAGCCCTTGAATTTTTTAATGCTTTTGGAAATTCATGATCAGATGGTTCTGCAGCATGGCCAAACACTAAATCTTTGTCAAGGTCATTGCTTCTTCCCAGGACATAGTTCCCATTCAATAATCTTTTGTCCCTCCATATTTATGTCTTTTCATCCAACTCTAGGAAAAATGGTAGCTGACAAAGCCCATTATTCCTCTTTGAGTGTGACCCTCTTAAAAATGGTTTGGCTCAATTTAAAAATGACCCCTGTTATTATCTATCACTTCACCAGTCCTTGGTTGTCTATAAACCTTGATAGAGAATTGTTTATTCTTTCTTCACATGTCTGATGGCGACAATGAGTTGTATTGGATTGAGGATTAATTCTTGAGCCTATATATTCATTCTGTGATTTCCTATTAGTGATTACATTTTGATATCTGTCAGTTATCACTTTGCCATCTATTGACTAGGTACTACATCGATTTTGAATAGTGCTAATTCCTTTAATAAGAAAGTTCTGTAGTAAAAATCAGTTAAGCTGGCTACATCAATTTTCTAAGTTTAAAGCTCAACAATTCTTTTCATCAGAATTGACTAAACCAAAAATATACATAGTTTAAGGAAAAATCTGTGGTTTCAACAGTATTTCTCTGATTGTGTACAGCAATCACAGGCTCAAGTGTGCTGTTTGCATTGAAACAGTAACCAATCCCAACAAAAGCTACCATGATGGTGCCAGTGTCTAATGTGATGTGTTATACCATTTTGGGATCAAACACACTGCGTAACTTTGCCTGATTATATACGAGAGGAACGTGTTCAAGCATGAGAATATATTCTATATGATTAAAAATATAGAAACTTAGAATCATAGAATTGTTATGGCTGGAAAAGACCTTCAAGATCATCAAGTCCAACCGTTATGTGTAGTACAATCTGTAGTTCAAAAATAATGCCAGGTTGTGTTCTGTATATATGCTGTTGTTAAATTTCACAAATAGAAATGAAGTGGCTGTCACTCCAGGAACCCTGGTGATCTTTTGTTACTGTTATTTCAGAAAGCATGGCATTTTTTAAAATTTTCTTCCCAGCAGTGCCTTCTGTTAGTGGCACGTATTTCATGGGCGTGACATTCTGCAGAGCTGTATCTGAAAGTTAAAGACACAGCATTTTTCATTTAAAACCACTTAAATAAAAGTGACTTCAAAACAGGTTTTGGGTGAAGGTTTTGTTTATTTATTTACTTATTATTTTTCTCATTTAGAAGTCTGAGTTAGAAATAGTATTGAGTTTTTCTCCATAGGACAAATAGCTCGCATTTAGCACATATCAGTGATAACCGTAATTGTTACCTATACAGCTCAAAAATGTCTCTTTCCTCTCACACCAAATGCAATGGCAGAATTATAGGTACACTCCAACTGTGAATTGACTAAACATGTGATCCTGTTTCCTCTACCATAAAGGCGGACTTTAGAACTATACTGAAGTACATTTCAACAGCAGTGTCAGTACTTGTCTTTGACAGGAATCCTTAAATCTATATGTACATGACAATGCAATCAGTAAAACTGATTGAAATCAGTAAAACTGGTTGAAAATTACCAGAAAAGTTGTTTTTCAGTGATATAGAGCAACTAAAAAGAATTGAAATAGTCCATAAATTTGTATAGATTACATTTCTTTTAATCCAGGATTTATTTTTTAAAAATCTTATTAATAAGGAAAAAATGTGTTGCTCTTTTTTTTTTTTTTAAATTTTTATTAAATTATTTTATAATTACATAAAAAGTCAAAAAAGAAGCCAAAATTACAATTTCAGATTCACTGGAAAAGTCACAATTGCAACTGTCAGCATACAGCAGAATGAGGTTAAGAGAAGTATTTCCAAAAAACTAGGAAACTATCATCTCTCAGTTCTCTGAATGCTTACTGGGGGTATATATGTATTTTATGACAGTGATTTTTCATCCCACCCTTTAGAAGTGCTCTGTTGTCTCAATTTACTAGAGAAATTTAGGGAAATTCTCAAAACTAAAGTTCACCTTTATGGAATGTTGAATTTCAAACTCCAAGACTTTTAGGTAAGAAAGTAATATTCTTTCCCTCACCCACTCTGGTTAACTACAGTAATCACAATGTTAACTCTGTGTTTGGTTTTGATTTTCACACTCTGGGCCCAAACTGGTCTAATTGGGCTTCAGACCCTTTGATGAACCACATCATAGGCAGAAAACTCACTCCTGTCTACAGCCTGTGGTGGGCAGTCAGCACTCTCACAGCTCAGTGAAGATCTCCAAAGGCACCTCCTTCCCTGCAGTGCTTGTGTAATGAGCCTTAGGTTCATGTGTATAGTATAAGTCACACAGTTAAATGTTTAAAGTTGATTGGAACAAATGGAAAGAGAAGGCCAAACCTGGCCAAACCTTTCCGCAGTGTGGAAAGGCATGTAATTAAATAGACTAGGAAAATGATGGCTTTATAGTGTCTTTAATAAAAAAGTTCAGGGAAAAACAGTGATTTGTTATGTATGTATCTAAACAATAGCCAGGGGTTAAATGGGTAACTGTGGTAATGCTGCAATCAACAGGAAACAGGTCCTTTTCCTAGAACAGTAGTTTAAGCAACTGTAAAGCTATTTCTAATTTTAAAATTGATGCCAGTCAAACACATCTAAAAATAACTGTTATCCCTAGAAAATTCATAAATGATAAGGTGAAAGAAACATTTTTGATATGTGGAGCAAATTTCTGTAGAGGGTTCTGTCACTTCCAGTCTTTGAGTCGTATGAGTTGGGGCTGTGTGTTTTTGCTTCTGTTCTAGTAGAAAATACAACCTCTAAGATGATCAGTGAACCAGATTTTTATTTAAGTACAAAACATTTATGGTCTATAAACTAGCAAAGTACCTTTAAATTACCGACTCGAATAAGTACTTTTAGAACCAAAGTCCTAGTATTAACTGTTTCTTTAGCACAATGGAGATGAATAGCTAGCAAAATATTAAAGCTATTTACCTATATCGTTTCCTATTTAGAGTGTCATTGCTATTGGTAATTTGAAGGAGCTTAAAGGAAATGAGAGAAAGAAATAAATAAAATGCAAATGACAGGAAGGATAATAGACTAATGTACAGAAAATACTCAGCAGGACAGAAAGCGACGGCTTTGAATATTTTTTATTTTTTTTTTCCCCAGGAAGGACATCTAGTACCCATATTAACAAATGAACTAGTTTTGGTATAAATCCCAAAACCTAGCAAAAAAACCCAAACCAAAACATTGCAAGGGTTAGATATGAATACTGCAAAGGGTTAATGAGACAATATGAGTGTGAAAGACTTATTGATATATAAACAATGTCAGGAAAATATGACTGAAATGACAATGATACAGAATAGATAAAATAGACATATTTAAAGGCTGATGAGGTATCATATTTCTAGCTGATATGGGGTGGAAACTATAGATAGCTAAAGATTTTTGAAACATTATGAGGAGGACTGAGAGGGCACAAATGTGCTTTGCACTTCTCCACCAGCCAGGTGGAAGGAGTGGGTGGAACTGAGGTATGCAGAACATTAATTTCCAAGTTGTTAATTTTAGTATAGATGTTTTGTAGCCATTGCACAAAAGGCATCATTAAAAAGCAATTAATGTTAACACAGTGTTTTGTTTACAGTAATAAGATTGTTACATACTGAACAACAATTGGATAATTATACCGGTTGTGATTATTGGTTGCACAGATGGGAGGGTTTAAAAGCAAATTAGCTGATCAAATTCAGTTATTGAATTTTAATTCACTTTGGGATATTTTTCTTTGTTGTCTGGAAAAAAAAATCCTTTTCATTCAGTTTACTGTAAGAAGGTAGGAGATTTTATAACTTGTAAGCATTGGAGGGTGGAGAGGAGCTGGTTTAAAATCTTCAGTCAGCGAGACTTCCTTGTGCTTCAGCTTACTTAGCCTAATATACACAATTGCTAGTGAGAATAGCCACATTTGCTGTAACAAGCACTTCAGTGGCTGAAGTGAAAAAAATA
Organism: Charadrius vociferus; assembly: GCF_000708025.1. Taxonomy (NCBI): domain Eukaryota; kingdom Metazoa; phylum Chordata; class Aves; order Charadriiformes; family Charadriidae; genus Charadrius; species Charadrius vociferus. The sequence goes on along the minus strand of NW_009648543.1, from coordinate 3,111,700 downwards.
AACATAGACTCACACAGAATCACAAAATGGCTAAGTTTGGAAGGTGATGATGACCTATGGAGGTCATCTTGTCTAATCCTGCTGCTCAAACAGGGCTGCCTAGAGCACGATGCCCAGGGCCATCTCAGGATGGCTTTTGAATATTTCCAAGGAAGGAGACTTGCCCTCCCTGTCTCTGGATTCTCTGGCAACCTGTGCCAGTGCTTGGTAAAGCTCTCAGTAAAAAAGCATTTCCTGATGTTCAGAGGGACTCTTCTGTGTTTAAGTTTGTGCCCATTGCCTCTGGTTTTGTCACTGGACACCGTTGAAAAGAGCCTGAATCCACCCTCCCTTCAAGTATTTGTACACATTGCCAATATTCCCCTTCAGCCTTCTCTTCTGCAGGCTGAACAGTCCCAGCTCTCTCAGCCTTTCCTCATACGTGAGGTGCTCCAGTCCCTTAATCATTCTTGTTGCCCATTTGCCACCTTTGCAGCAAAGGCACCTTGCTAGCTCATATCCACCAGGACTGCCAGGTCCTTTTCTGCAGAGCTGCTTTCCAGATGGACAGATCCCAGCATACATTAGTGCCTAGGATTGTTCCTCCCTAGGTGCAGGATTTTGCACTTTTCCTTATTGATTCCTTATGGCCTGTTTTGAGGGGAACAAGGTTCCTTATGGCTCCTTCCTCCAGCTGTTGAAGTCCCTCTTGTCATGGTTGAGGCTGAACTGGCCACTGGGGTGAGTGACAGATGTTCTCCCTCACCTGTCTTTCCAAGGAGAGCAGGGGGAGAGAAGCACTTCTGGGTGGTTGTACAATCCTCTGGCATATCAGCCACTCCTCCCAGTTTGGTGTTGCCTGCAAACTTCCTGAGGGTACCCTCCACCCCATCATCCAGATCATTAATGAAGACTCTGAACAGGACTGGACCCAGTATTGACTCTTGGAACACACTGCTAGTCACTGGGATCCAACTGGTTTTTGTGCCACTGATCACCACACTCTGGGCTCAGCCATTCAGCCAATTTTCAATCTATGTCACTGTCTGCTCATCCAGCTTCTACATCAACAGCTTCCCTATGAGAATCTTATAGGGCAGAGTGTCAAAGGCCCAACTGTAGTCCAAGTAGACAACATCTACTGCTCTTGCCTTGTCTACCAAGCCAGTTTGTCAAAGTTCATCAAGTTGGTCAAGCATGACTTCCCCTTGGTGAAGCCATGCTGACTAGTCCAGATGATTTGCTTATCCCTAACGTGCCTGAAAATGGTTTCCAGGATTAGCTGCTAAATCACCTTCCCAGGGATTGAAGTGAGGCTGACTGTCCTGTAGTTCCCTGGGTCCTCCTTGCCGTTCTTGAAGATAGCAGTGACATTTGCTTTTCTCCAGTCTTCTGGCACTTCTCCCAGTCTCCATGATGGGACAAAGATTGTGGAAAGTGATCTTACAATGACATCTGTCAGCTCCCTCAGCAGTTGTGGGTTCATCCCATCATGGCCCATGGACTTATTCACGTCCAGTTTGCTTACGTATTCCCTGACCTGATCCTTTTCTACCAAGAGTACATCTTCTCTCCTCCAACCTTTTCCTCCAGTCTCTGGGACCTGACATTCCTGAAGGCTGGTCTTGCTAGTAAAGGCTAAGGCAAAGAAGGCATCCAGTACCTCAGCCTTTTCCATGTCCTCTGTAACCAGGTCCACTATCACATTAAACAATGGGCCCACATTTTCCCTAGTCTTCCTTTTGTCTCCCATGTACTTATAGAAGCCCTTCTTGTCGTCCTTCATGTGCCTGCTCAGATTCAATTTCATTTGGACTTCAGCTTTCCTAGCTTCATCACTGGATGCTTGGACAGTGTTTCTCTATTCCTCTCAAGTTACTTGTCCTTACTTCTACCCCTGGTATGCTTCCTTTTTGTGCTTGAGTATGTCTAGGAGCAACTTGTTCATCCACACAGGCCTCCAGACATTTTTGCCTGACTTAGTGTTTTTTGGGATGGAGCTGTCTTGATCTTGGAGGAGATGATCCTTGAATATTAACTAGCTTTCTTGGGCTCCTCTTCCCTCCAGGACCTTATCCCATGGGACTGTTCCAAGCAGATCTTAAAAGAAACCAAAGTCTGCTTTCCTGAAGTCCTGGGTTGTGACCTTGTTTTTCACCCTGCTCCCTGCCCTCAGGATCTTGAACTCCACCATCACATGGTCACTGAAGCCAAGGCTGCCTTTGACCTTCACATCCCCAGTGAGCCCATTGTTGCTAGTGAGTATGAGGTCCGGCACAGCAGTTCTTCTCATTGGCTCTTCTATCCCTTGGAGGAAGAAATTACCACCAATGCAGGAACCTCTTGGATTGCTTATGCCCTGCTGTGTTGTCTCTCCGGCAGATATCAGGGTGGTTGAAGTCCCTCATGAGGACGAGAGCCTGCAAATGTGAGGTTCTTTATATCTGTTCCATATGACCATGAGAACGGTCCATATGATCTGGAGATGCTCCATATGACCTAGAGAATCTCCCTAGCTTTAGTGCTCTTCATCCCATGTAGTTCCTTCTGCTGTGCTCCCATGCAGTAAAACTCTCATGGGTGCTTTAAAGTTCATCCCTCCCATTAGAAGGGAGGACTGTGATTTTGTATATAGGAAGAGGCATATAAATAGTGTTATATATAAGCCCAAAAGAGTTTTCAATAATTCTGCTAATACAATCATGTGTGTATAGCTACAAAAAAAAAAAAAAAAATACTGTTATACTTCTTGTAAAAAGAAAACTTCCTGAAAGAAAAACTTCCTTGGCTGGTACATTTACTGGATTGTGTGTCTTTTACTCTCTGTGAATATGTCTCATTAATTTTCCCTTGTTATGGCTGTCTAGTAGAATTATCTGCTTTCTAACATTGTTTACAGACCTCAAATTAGGTCATATTCCCCATTATGCCAAACACTCTGCAGAATGCAAATAAAATTCCTGGATCTTACAAAGCAGGAAGTCTAACAGGTAAAAATGTATATTATTCTAAAAGCAATAATGGTCAAGAGTGTTACTGATTCCCCTCAGCTTCTCATTTCTGTATCATTTCAGTACTGCAAAAATATAACATCTTTAAGAGAGTTGTCATACCAAAATTGTTTATATTTAGATCTGGTTTGTGTCTTTATCATGACTTTCTGAAATAAGAGTTTTGTGAAATAGGAGAATTAGATAATAAATTAGACAAAAGAATGTTTATTGTCATTATTACTAGACCAATATATTTTAGACATAAAACAAAACTGACAATTTAGGTAGAATAAATACTAATCTATATTGTAGCTAGCAATTACAAATGCACACATTTTTGGTTTTATGTACAATACTAAGTGATTAATATTTCATAAGTTTATTGGACTGCCAAGCTGGAAGGCCATCTAAGTGTCACAAATATGGCCAGTAGTGATCAGACAATTAAGGCAACTTATATTTTAACAATTAAACATTATCTATGTGGTTCTAGCTACATTCATTAATGAGGAAGACTTAAGTATGTGTTTTTAACTCCATAAATCATCCATTAATATTTTCAGTAGCAAATAAATGGCTTAGAATCACTGATACCACAAGGTTTTACTTACACAAAGTGTCAGGCTTTAGAGTAACTTTCCATACTCTCATGGAACAATTGCTTCTCTAAAATGCAGCATCTAGATGAGGTTTTGTCTGTTTTCTGTCTCTGCAAAATGGTATTCTGAACAAAAAACTGCAAGCAGTATCAAAATGTATGAAAAAAAAGTCTTCCCCTACATGAAACACTTTCAAAACAATCTGGTGTTACACAAATACTCTAGGAAAAGATGGTATTCAGGAATAGACAAAATTGTCTCAGCTATTACTCAAGTTGTCTGTTAATGAATGTTTCATTTGCATTATTACATCATAGGTGTTCCCTGTAGAAAGCCACCAAAGCCCAGGTTTCATGGATCATGAGCTTTACATAACAGTTCACTAATGTCTGTTCTGACCATACCAGCAACCCCAGCTGGAGAGTCGAGGCGAGATAGGCTATGGGCTGATTAAAAGTAAAAGAATGAGAGCATTTGTTCGATGCAAGATACTCAGCTACAAGCAGATCTGTCAATGCTACTGTGCAACTGTCTCGAGACTCTGCTCCAAATGGCAGGTTAGGTAGACCACAATAGAGCTCCAAAGACAGAGTATGTCTTTCTTTGCTCTGAAACTTTCTTTACAATAAATGTGAGATGAATAACAGTGGTGACGGCAAACATTAGAAACACTTTCTGTGTAGCGTGAAATGTGTGTGGGAAGAAATGGCAGAGACTACTCCAGCCAGGTCCCGTGTTTTGGGGGACATAAGTCGGTTTCTCTTTCGCCTTTGGCTCATCAATTTGCTTCCCTCATTGGCAAGGAACAGAACTGGACCTAAGTGCCCTACATCTGAATACTGGGCTACTGAATATAAAAACCAGCCACATATCCTCTAACTCTAATTTCTTTAATGCACTGATAGTGATGTTCTCACAGCTATGAGACCCTTGTGCTCCTACAGAGGAAGCTGTGTCGATCCTCTAGCCTCTGGATCTCATTAGCTGTCTGAGTGCAGCTACTTTCAGAAGTTACCATTCAAACACCACTGAAATTACTTCTGGATGCTTTCATTGGTGATGATGTATATATCTGAAGGTTTTATACTATTACAAGGCTAGGAGGTAGTTGAACAAAGATTTTGTGGACTTTTGCTATGAGATTGCCAGAGACATAAAAGCCTAAGTCCAAGACTTAGGTAAACTTTACCATTCCTACATTCTAAGTCAACATCCAAAAAACCAGACATGACCAGAAGGTGCCTACCAGACTACTCAGAAGGTGCCTCTCCCTGGAAACATTCCTATTCAGCTGAAAGTTCCTTAAAACCCTGGCATTTGGCTTCTGCATGGTTCCTTCTACAGTGCCTGGCTGTCCACACACACTGAAATGTGAAGGGGTGACACTTCACTTGATGTCCTGCTTTCCATACTGGCAGCCAGGCATGGTAATAGTAAGTGTGGTTTCCTCTTGGTGTAAAATCACCAGATTTTGGTTATAGTAGAAGTAGAATGTTAGAGCACTGTGTTCTGAAACTGGTAACCATAGAGCCCTCACTAGATAATTACTGTTCTGTATCAAGGAAGAAGCAGAACTCAGATGAAACAATGAAGAATAGAATAGATAAGTTTTGTTTGAGTCTAGTAATTATAGAAACCTGCTATGCACCAGTGACGCTGCTTAGAGGACCCCCTTGCCCTTCCCATCTTGATTTAAACATAAAGAACCAAATCAATAGATATCAATAGAAATAACCACTGATTATTTGGATATGGGTATTGATAGTAATGCATATATAATCAAGAGACTAATCAATGAAAATCAAACCTGTAACATGCATTTGGTAACTAAGTATAATCTGAACTAACTGTTGAACAACATAGCTTTGAAGTACCTGTCAAGAGAATTATAAGTTGTAGGCCTGATTAGTAAACCAAGAAAATCTTCTGGAGATTCCAAGATAAAAAAGGGGGGCCAGACTCTGTGACCAAGCTGAGCATGCTCAAGGATCGGGTTCAACCAGCGGACACAGTGAGGAAGACTGGACGACCACCAGAGGACCCTGGATGACCACCAGTGTACCTGAAGGCGCGTGTGTCGCGGACATTTACATACATTAATGAGCTTTCGGAAATCTTATTAATATCTTACTTATTTTTCGGAAATGTGATGAATATGTATATTTTGATTGTATATAATTTTCATAGTGGAGCAACTCCATATACACACTAGGTGGAGTGATCCCCTGTGCGTCCGGTGCCGTAATAAAGAAGTGCCTGCTTTCTAAACTTAAACTAAGGCTTAGAAAGTTTATTTCTGCCGATTTCGGTAACACTCTGACTTTAAAATGCTAAGTCCAGAACTGAAGATTGAGACTCAGCTCACTCTCACATGGACTAGTGGTTAGAGCAATAGCCCAAGGCTTCTTAAGGCGTACTCTTAGTTGATGTTGCCATATGGTGATTGAAATAAATATGCTTCTGACACTGAGCAGTGCCTTAAGAATTGTAGTTAACACATTGTCGTTTAAATTTCATAAGACCCTCTAGACACAGATGAATAATTTTGCACTCGTTTTTCCAGGATGAAAGCCTATATATATTTGTAACTTACAACTAGCCCACAGAAGAATGGGAAGCAAAGTGACTGCTGTTCAGGTTGGCTGATTTCTGACAGACAAGGGGTAGAACAGGAAACCTCTGTCAAACCTCTCTTGGTCTAAAATTAAAGTATATTTGAATAATACCACCATGAACCCCCAGAATACAAAATAATGCCATTATTAAAATGTGTTGTCTAACAGCAATTGCCAATAATATAAAACAAAATTTGTTTCTTCTTTTGGTTTCCAAATTTTTCTCGTTCAGGTAAAAGGAAAAAAAATTATGATGTTACACAATAAAATTTCAGGCAGCTTGAGAGCTAGCAGCTAGCCAGACACTTTGAAACACAGAGCAGTAACAGGCATTTATATTTAATCGATCCTATTGAGCCAAGAACAATATTTTAGAGAATACCTCCATTGTTCTGTGACAGAGGTGTTAACTGGGTGAATGGGATCGATCAGTGATGAGATGAAATGTAAATTGCTGTTAATGCTCTGCTACCAGCTGAGCAACTAAAAGAGAGAACTGTGATGAAATGGGCATGGTTACCCAGCTGAAAAACATTCTGGTCCTGCTGCTGCAGACTACTAACGTATTCGCACCGATTCACCAGGCAGAAAAAAATTGCTGAAAAAAATGGCAGTGATACTGTTCCTCATCATCTGGAAAGTGGGAACTTTCCTCCCCTGTTGTGAGGAGTAGAGGGTGAATATGGAGTACTTCTGTAATTTGCCATTTCAAACTCTCTAACGTAAGCATAGAAATCAGCAACTCCAGTAACTAGAGAGAAGGAGAGCACAGAGGTCTCCTTTCATCATAGATTCCAGATAAAAATATTCTGTCAAGGAACATAACAAAAACTCTCAGTACAACTGACCACACAGACACACGACCTCCTCGGGGTCTGGCATGCCACTGGAGAGGTATCAGTCCCAGTCTCCATCATCTTGCCATGTCCCACCTCCTGGAGGTTACCGCCTCTCGAGCCTGCCAGTTGATCTGCTCCATAAACTTTCAATCAAAATGAATAATGTGGCAGTGGCCCTATCTAAATGTTTCAAACTAACCTGGTTTATTTTCCCTGAAGTAGACTAGAGAGCGATCAAATGAGTATATCAGCTGGCAAATCTGAGGCAATGGTCATACTTGGCCATTTACTGTCAGGGACAATCAACCAGGTGGTGGCTTGGGGCTGATGAACTTCTTTCATAGAGTAGATGGAGCCAAAAAAAGATGTGCAGTTGCAGCTTAATTATAAACTAAGTTTCTTATCTAAATTATTATAAATAAACTAAAAACCCCCCAAACCTTTATAATGAAAATCGTCTGTGTGTGTTCACTTTACAAATTAGCTCCAACAGAAGAAATACTGAAAACAGGCAAAATCATATGTCTGAAATCCTAATCTTATATGTAAGGGGAACTGAAAAGAGATCTTAATGGAAGCAGGTAACCTAAATATCACATAAGGGGGAAAAGATTTCACCATCTATGATTCACTTTAGTTTTGGTTAATATTAAACAACTTTTCTGTAGAAAAGATGCTGAACTGGATCAACAGTAGATCTATTCCAGTACAGCATTCTTTTATCAGCAAATGTAGTAATTCTAAGGACACTTATGAGAAGGCTGTATCCCATCCAAGACAAGTCAAGGGATAACCTTTGAGGTGTCCATAGAAAAATGACAAAAATATATTGGGTGATAGAAGATAAATATCTCTCTAGTAAAGTTAAAATAAGAATTAAGAAACATCGAGCAACAAAAAAAAATATTTTTGAGATTCATAAATTTATTTTTTTGTTTGAGAAGGAATAAGTTTCAATCATTTAATTCTTTTGTCAAGAATAGCTTGTTCTTCAGCACAAGGAGATTTATTCCAGTAATCAATTATTAGAATAACTGAAAGTGCAACATCTCCCATAACTGAATAAAGGTAAGCAATTTATTGGATTTCTTTCATTCCCAAATATTTACAACCTGTAGCTACTTAAATCATAAAGCCATGATGTTGTCTTCTTGTCCACTTTGTCTCAAATACAAGCAGTAATGTATGACTGAACAGAAAAGTAAATGGGGGTAGGGCATATATGGGGATTCAGAAAATGATCAGCTAGAGGTGTGTTTGTTATCATGAGGAAGGAGGGTTAAATTCAAATTCACGATTTGAACCTCATCATATTTATGGTTAAAAAAAAGGAAACACAGAAACAGCTGTATGGAGTAGATCCATTGCCCATCTAGTGTAGTATTTCTGTAACTTTCGTTTTGCATCCTGGTTTTTGACTGTCCCAGACATGTGAGGATGTGTGTACTAATGCAGAAGGCAGCATACATCACAACACAGGAAAGTAACCAATCTGGAAGTAGCTTAGTAACATCAATTCACAGCTATTTGCAGTTTTCTAAAAGTAAACTGCATGTTTCACAGTATCTTTGTGAACCAGCTAGCACCATTCAGTTTTGCTGAACACAGGCAGTTTTCCTCTAAGACTTTGTTATGCAGTAATAAGCAGTCTTCTAAAATGAATTTTATTAAAGAATGTAACAAAAATCAGAACAAAATTTCAAAATAGACCTCAAATGCTCAAAACCATGTACTCTGAATGTAAATATTCTGTCCAGAGCCATCAGGAATGTTCTAATGTTATACACAAACAGAAGTCTCTGTTGACAGGATAACAACCACGAAACCTATACTGTGGAAGGCACAGAATATACCATACATGCCAGGTAACACTACACAGACCACACTTTCAAAGTAATGTCTGCTTTAAACCATTAGATACATAGCACTGGATCTATAGCTCATTTTACACACATATATATATTTAATATATTTATATGTATAAAGAACATATGCACATATATATATACACATTACATACGCATGCAATAGCTAATAGATTAAACATTACAAACACACTCCATTATTGTGGGGTCCTCTATACCCCTGGTTTTCCTCACTCCTTTCTCCAGAAGTAACCTAGTTACCACAGGTCACCAATGCACTAGATTAATAGCAAATCTGGGTATCTCTTATTTCATTATCTGAAATTCTTTTATCTAAAGAGAAACTAGAATGCAATTAAACAAAAGGTACACAAGACACCTAAGGAAGTTCTGTGGGCTAAACCAGTTTATCAGACTAAGATGCTGTTTTCACAGTGATTTATGCCTCAGAGCAAACACTGAGACTAGTTCGTGCTGTGCCCACAGCCCTTTAAGGAGACAAAAGAGCAAATCTGCCAATCTAATACTCAGTTCTGTGACTAGTGTGCATGGAGAGCTGTTGCATTAGATACAATTTCACAGCAGTTTCCAATTTCTCTTTTATGTAGCTGTTTAATGTTTTTTTCTTATCCCTGGTTTGCTATTAAATACAATCCAGAAGCTATATTTTAAAATAAAATACTTTAAAGGAAACATTTAATACAATTGCCTTTTGTTGTACAAATGGAAAACAGTCAAACTGAAAGAAATACATACTCTATTGAAAATAAAGCAAACTTCGTTTTCTGTCTGTCATAACACTTTATGAAGGGAGCGAAGAATGGAAGCCTGAGAATATTAATCTGTTGTTATATTGACGTACTTTGTCATTGTAGTAGCAGAATGATTTTTTTTTTTTTTTTTTTCTAATATGGATAGTTAAGATTTGATTATTCTCATTTGGTTTGGGACTTGGCGGGAAGGGGCTAGGTCAAAGAAAATGTACCCCACACCCACCCCTGACAAATATGACTAGAAGACTGGTAATAATGGATGAGGAGAAGGCTGAGGTACTCAACAACTTCTTTGCCTCAGTCTGCATTGGCAACCTCTCTTCCCACACCTCTCCAGTGGATGGACTGCAAGGCAGGGACTGGGGGAGCAAAGTCCCTCCCACTGTAAGAGAAGGTCAGGTTCATGACCAGACGAGGAACATGAACATATAGAAGTCTGTGGGACCTAATGAGATGCATCCAAGAGTCCTGAGGGAATTCGCTGATGTAGTTGCCAAGCCTCCCTCCATGATATTTGAAAAGTCATAGCAGTCAGGTGAAGTCCCTCGTGGCTGGAAAAAGGGAAACATTGCACCCGTTTTTGAAAAGGGTAGAAAGGAGGACCCTGGGAAGTACTGATCTGTGTCTGGGAAGATGATGGAACAGATCATCCTAGAAGCTGTGATAAGGCACACGGAGGACAGGGAGGTGACTCGAGACAGTCAGCATGGTTTCACCAAGGGCAAGTCTTGCCTGACCCACCTAAGGGCCTTCTCTGATGGATTGGCGGCATCAGTGGACAAGGAAAGAGCTACGAATGTCATCTATCTGGAATTCTATAAGGCCTTTGACATGACCCCCCACAACATCCTTCTCTCTAAATTGGAGAGAGATGGATTTGATGGGTGCATTGTTCAGTGGATGAGGAATTGGCTGGATGGTCACATCCAGAGGGTGGTGGTCAATGACTCAATGTCCAGATGGAGGCTGAGGGCAAGTGGTGTCCCTCAGCGGTCTGTACGGGGACTAGTACTGTTCACTATCTTCATCAATGACATAGACAGTAGAATCGAGTGTACCCTGAGCAGGTTTGCAGACAATACCAGGCTGAGTGGTGTGATTGACACGCCTGATGGATCGGATGCCACCCAGAGGGATCTGGACAGGCTAGAGAAGTGGGCCAATGTGAACCTTATAAGGTTCAACAAGTGCAAGGTCTTGCACCTGGGCTGAGGGAACCCCCTGTATCAATACAGGCTGGGCGATGAAGGGATTGAGAGCAAACTTGCTGAGATGGACTTGGGGATACTGGTGGATGAAAAGTTGGACATGACCTGTCAATGTGCATTCACAGCCCAGAAGGCCAACCATATGCTGGGCTGCATAAAAAAGAATCATGGCCAGCAGGTCAAGGGAGGTGATTCTGCCACTCTGCTCTGCTCTGGTGGGATCCTCCCAGAAGACTGCGTCCTGCTCTTGAGCCCCCAACATAAGAAAGGCATGGACCTGTTGGAGCAGGTCCAGAGGAGGGCTACAAAAATTATCAGAGGGATGGAACACCTCTCCTGTGAGGACAAGCTGAGAGAGTTGGGGTTGTTCGGCCTGGAGAAGAGAGGCCTTTGGGGACACCTTATCACTGCCTTTCAGTACTTAAAGGGGGTTTATCAGAAAGATGGGGACAATTTTTTTAGCAGGGCCTGTTGCATTAGGACAAGGGGTAATGATTCTAAACTAAAAGAGTGACAATTTAGACTAGATATAAGGAAGAATTTTTTTTACATTGAGGGTGGTAAAATGCTGGAACAGGTTCTCCAGAGACGTGGTAGATGCCCCATCCCAGGAAACATTCAAGGTCAGGTTGGACTGGGCTCTGAGCAACCTGGTCTACTTGAAGATGACCCTGCTTATTGCAGGGTTATTGGACTAGATGGCCTTTAAAGGTCCTTTCCAGCCCAAAATACTCTATGATTTTATGACTAAAACTAGTCAAACTTTTTTTGGCTTGGGAAAAGTTTGTACATCAAAACAGAAAAGTAACTATTCCCAAGTGGTATGGCTGGCTCTAGGTAATTTTAGAGCATATATAACCACCACCAATATGCTTTCTCTATTTTCTTTAAGAAATACTACCATAAAATGACCCATTACTTGAAAATCCTTAATTAGTTAGTTGAGATCAAAGTTTTCTCCCACTTTTCCTGGCCCACTAGCTTGGCATGGAAAAAGTACATCTGTTTCTACTGTGAGTTTTCAAATGAGAAAGCAAAGGTTCACGTTGAATCTGGCCATTTTCAGTGCTCCAGCCCAAATGACCATTCATAACAAGATGAAGGACTGGCCTTTGGAATGAATCCAGCGTGAGATGTGAATATAGGTCACTAGAGCTATTGCTATTTATTGCTCCTCCATTTCACCCCATTAAGCATACTGAGATAGCATTAATTAATAATCTGTGCTGCATATAAAACCTCTAACACCACTTACATCATAACAGTTTTATATTGTGTTATATGTCATTAGAGATGACATAATGATAATACCCACTTTGTAATGGAAATCATTTTAATAGAAAGAACATTAAAACAACACAGCACATGAAGAAATTATTACTTGGTATTTATTCACCGAAGTACCACCCAGAAGCCAAACTGAACATTTGGAAACTGGTAGGTAGCAACAGTAACATAGGTGCTTGCCCACATTATAAACTGTCCAAACAGCATGGCAGGATGAGTAGAAGGCTGCAAATATGACCACCCTGACTCTCTTTGCTAATAAAAGCATGGTATCTGTTCTGATTAATGAAATAATCAGAATAACACATAATAAACTGTTTTACTCTCTTAAATCTTAACTTCTTCAGTTTCCTCTCTTTTTAAAAAAAACCCAAAAACCAAAAAACACCTCTTTCATGTTAGTTTTTAATTAAGTGAATTCTAGGATTTGGACTTAATTTGTGAATGAAGAAAGATGATGAGATCTTGTGTTTGGACTATGTGATATAAATGATAAATTTGCAGGGATTGCCACAAGGAAAGATTTTTTGCGTGATAAAAAACATACAAGCCAGGACTAGGTTAAGTCCCTTCTATCACATTAGGTCTGAATCCTACAATCCATTTACCGTTTTCTAGGCTGTGCAGGCAATATTACAAAACTGAATGTCAAACTGTTTTATCAAGAAAAGAGAAATAAGAGAACTGTTCTTCCAGTTCAGTCCTGCCCATACCTGCCTGATGGTGTTCAGTAGGCTTTAATGAAGATCCTTCATACTCACGAGACATGGTTTCTGTGTAGCTAGTCTAATTCCTTCCCTTATGTATAGTCCAATGGTATTATCTCTGCTACCACAAACTAAATAAATAAATTTAAAAAATATAATGCTGTTGGAAGACAGCAATATTACTATTTTTTAGGAAATAATTGACTGGTTGATTCTAATCCGTCATTTCTGGGTTTTGTGTAACAATCCAAGCTCACAGGCTAATCATTTGGTTGAAGGGACTTCATCTATTCTTTTGGATTAAGAGACAGCCCTTTATGTCTAAAGTATTTTCATGATACTACAACAAAAGTAGAATGTAATTTAACTATTTAGGCAGATAACATCAGGAGGGACAATTTTTTCATGCTTAGAGAACGATTCCTCGCCTTTATACATGACACGGTCTTCAGCTGTCTTGCACAGCAGCTTGCAGTTGCTCGTAGGTTATGTGGCCAAGGACTAATCACTGCACAGAGACACCCAGGGGGGCTGAAGGAGCAGTGATGTGCAGAGGAACCCCCATAACCTGGTGAGGGCAAGCGGGGAACCGGCGTGAGAGACTGTCAAAGACCAAACAGCTCCTTGTTGGGGTGTGAAAACCAGAGGGAAGCCAACCAACTCTCCCCAGAAAGCCTTGCAGACTGAAGGGGACTGCTGACTGAAGGGTCTTATTACGGGATGTAGAGGGAAAAGCGTAGCCTTACAGTCCAATAAAATTTACGCTACGGCTGGTTGTGGTAGGTAAGCATAAATCATCAACCAATACATGTCAGATCTCTGTAGATGCAGAAGATGATACAAATTACACAGACAGTTTACTGCTATGTGATAACTTTAGCTGTACCAGATCCAGCAGTCAGATACACGGGTTACTGAGGGTACTGCGGTTACAGTTTGCTGTAACTTCTGTCAATCTGGCTCTAAAAACAGTTTTATGTCTGTCTTTCGTGGGGCAAAGAACAATAAATCTCTGACTGCTTAAGTGTTTTTATGTTGTGTTCAGTGTGTGATTGTGTGCACTTATGCCTTCAGATGAATATTGTGAGCTTGGTGCTATAAAGCACCCAGCAAATTCTGTATTAGAAGGCCCTCAACACCTCGTGCTGAGCATGTCCAGGTGTCATTTCTCTCTTTTGCCCTCAGAATAACAGAGGTCTCTGAAGCAAATACATCCAAATGACAAATGGTTTGGTTAATACTTCTGGCAGCACATTTCCACCTGCCTCCCTTCCCAGTGGAAAGAAAAATGTTTATAATTTAGATTCATTAGGTAATTCTCATGGGTTTTGTAACACAGGCTCTATAAATATACACAAATACGTATAAATAAATGATCCTGACACACAAAATCTTTTGGAATTATTATTTTTAAATCAATTAAAAAAGTTGTCATCGCTGAATTGCTTTGTACGCATTTCCAAAGCCACAGATACGAAACTGAAGCTGCTATTTTCGGCTTTGACAATGTAAAAAAAAAAAGAAGCTTGTTTTGTTTATAAAATAAATCGTACTTCCACTCCTAAATGCATGGTACTGCGGGTATGGAAATGGAGGTGCTAAGCTAGGAAATCTGGATGCAGTTTCTTGCTCTCGGCACAGATACATCATGACCTTTACATACTGGCACAGTAGTACGGGATTTTTACTATACATTTTCCGAAAGGCGCTCATCTCTTTTCCTGTTTACTGAAGAACAAAATAAAGTCAGAAGTATATTAAAGAACAAACCTGACTTGCTAAAATCCAGAAAGATTAATTTTTATTTTTTTTACAGTTTAAGATATGTCATTATACTGATTTGTTTTATAGCAACATTTAGAAGCTACACCCAAGATCAAAATATGAAGATGGCTGATTGTTATACACTGATTTTAAATTATCATTTATTTCAAGAGTCATTTAAGTTCATTAAAGCATCACTTTCTTAAAGACTATATATATTTGAAATGCATAGATACTGGTATGGAAGATAAAAGAAAGAACCAAAGCAAAAAAAAAAATTTTTCCTCCTGGGTAAAATAAAACCTACTTCAATAATACATTGTACAGGTGTAAAGGAGTTGGAGTTATAATTGTATCTGTTATGCATATACTTACACTACATTGCCTGACTTCAGCTGGTTCAAATCAGTTAGGAGTAACAGATGGAAATCACCCTGAGGTTAATATCTCTTCCCTTCTGAACTGCCAACTTCCAGCAGTTTCTTTATATCCTTAATTTTGCTATGCTACTGATTGCAAATTCACACTGTAAGCATTTTTCTTCTTTTTTTGTTTATATTCTTCATTATACAACAAGGGTATCTTACTCCTCTTTATTCATTATATTTATCATAACTATGGTGGTATGCTTGTCCTCATGACTCTGCTGTTTGATTACTCTTACAAGCATTTGCTATTAGTTCTGCATTTCTGACAGCAAGTGTTCTGAACATATCTGTTCTTTGAAGTTCATCCTTTGTACGTTATTTTGATTTTTGGTAAAATCTTACCAGAAATCACACAACAGTTATTTTTATGCAAATAATCTGCTGTGTTAAATATTAGATGCATGCTTAAGGCATTAAATGTGTGTTTTTATACTATGTAAGGATGCAATGCTTTATGAGTGGTTGATAATGTAGTACACCAAAAAAGTGAAATGTTTCTACAATCTAAATAATCTGCAGAAAAACAGGAAGGGACACACTGGAAAATCCCATCCCTATTTTGTAGTAGGGAGACCATAAAATAGTCAAGACTCCATTTTGCTACAATCTGACACGCTTAAGTATATCTTCAAGTCAAAGATAATTTTAAATACATGCATTTGCCTAAGTACTTAAATATGGTCTCAATTTCACAGATTATAGCCGAAGCAAAAATAGAACATGATCAGGTTCATTGTACTCATCCTTAGACTCTCTTCCTTCTAGATACTACTCTTGTAAAGCCTATGGAAAACATCCAGAGGTGTAAAACGTTGTTCAAAGATGACATACAATACTTCATCAAAACAGAATCATTTCTCTGTGTGTGTGGAAATGAATATACTTTAAAAATATTACTATCATAAAATATTAATATCACAGAATTACTATCTTTGTGTTGCATGGGAAACATATAGAAAACTGCACGTCTCTGATAAGCTTAATCTTCAAAATTCTTCTTCTCAAAAGAATTCACCACTCCTGATATTGCATATAGCACAGGTTTTACATAAAACTGCTCATTAAAAGTATATTCTTTGAGTTGCAAAGTTAAGTGCCAAAAAAAGCATGATGGGAGATCAGGATTATGCACGTTAGTGTAAACCTCCTCCTGTGCATGAACATTATAATATAGTCATTAATTATGCAGGCAACATTGAGCTCTTTTAAACATTTTTCTGAAACATCAAGAATTGGGAGGGTTACACAGTAAAATTTCCTTGGTTAAATCAGACATAGAAACACACACTTGAAAACAAGGCTTTCTTAATGTTATAATAAAGGTGTTGTCAATAAGGATAAGGTTCACTAAACACACCTTTAGCACTTGAATTACTAGAATTTCACATTGTGCTCAGCTGTGCAGACTAGGATTAAAGAGAGAATACTTGGCCCGTGACTTTCACAGACAAGTAATGAGAGCAGAGACACGGTGCAACTGAGAAACTGTAAGTACCAGTTCAAGTTCTAACAAGCGCTACATTCTGGTGATCATAGGCTCATCTTTGTGTTTCATAAAAACTTTGCGCCTTCTGCTCCTTTCTTCTCAGATCTTCCATCTGGCCTCTTCTTTCCTCAGTTCTAGGTTTAGCCATTCCAAGATAGAGTTTATTAGGTTTTTTGTTTCACTTTCTTCTCAATTTTTTTCCATTCTGTTCATCTGAGACAAAAAATAATTTGTGATGTCTGAGAAATTAGGTCTGCGTGATTAGTACAGGCACTTTGTGTGGACCACAGAAGCCCAGCTATAGATTCAAGGACTCTCTTCCTTCAGAGTGAAGCATGACCAGTGGGACTGGAATCTTTGAAGATTTCAGTTTTTAAAGCAAACAAATGTGTGAGAATTGCAATTTTTTTAAAAAAAAAAAGTCTTTAAATTTGACATACTTTTGTGCATTTTTGTAATGTAGACAAAAGAGTCACATTTCTTATGTGGGCCCTCTCTTTACTACATTTCAAGTCCTTTTACTAAAGCAGAAAAAGGACCAGAACTTTCAAAGAAAAGTCATCATTTTTTTACAATGATGGAACAAAGTATTCTCCTGTATTCTAATCCCCAAAAATGCCTGGATAGCTTTATTCCTTCTTTTCCTTTTAATCAGCCTACAGGCTGGGAAATTTCAGTCCAGATGGCTGAAGTTTGGCAAACTTATAAACAAACGAAATCAGGGTCTTAAAAAATGGAAGTGATGGGCAACGTTACTAATTAGACATTCTATATTTATTTTGCCCAGCTGCCTCCTCTTTCCCATCTCCAAATAAAAAAAAAAACCTGAGAAATCGGACATTTGATTTTGGTAAAAGTTTATGGGCTTGGGGCTTTGTTTGGGGGGAGGAATTAATGAAAACCTGCACATTAATATCTAAACATACTTTTAGGTAGCTATCTTCCCTGAAAACTTCAATCTTCTTTCCAAAACACCTCTAAAAATATCATTGCATGAATTATTTTAACTATGCTAATTCTAAAGTCAAACAGCTAATGTTCTCTCTGTAGATGTAAATTTTCAACAGCTATTTGTGTTCTAAAGAGTGAGCTTTTCCATTCACTTTTACAACTCAACTGTCCAGCTTTATAGATTTACCACTTGTGGCCAAAGTCAATATCAAAACACAAGAAAAAAGTAATGTAAAATCAGAGTGAAAATGTTGGTGACACTCTAAACTTTCAGTTCCTGGTTCCAGATGACTTGTTTCATCATCTTCTTATATTTCTTCTTTACATTTAGCACTTGGAACTTAATCGTATCCATTTTGTAAGCAGTCTGTCAAGCATCCACTGTTCGCTGACAGACAAGCATATCTTTTCCTCAGGCCTGAGTGCCGTGCTGCTGGTTGGCTCCATGCTAAAGGCACTTTTGATATGATGGTCTTTATTTGAACTTTTGAGATCTGTGTTTGCTGGAGAAGATTTACAATCTGCATCTCAGATGTGGTAATGTGGAAAAGCTGGAAAAAGACAGCCATGGAGCCACAGCACCATCAAGTGACAATTGCCTCTGTCACGGTAAACTCCACTTAATGAGTACACATAAAGTAGTCTTACTTTTGTCTCTCACACTCTCTCTGTCACAGGTATTTGAAAAATACCTTTGTAAGTTAGTAAAAAATGGCTAAATAATTAAATTGAACCTCTTTTTTTCATTATTTAAAGTGGAACTTTCTTCTATCATGCTTTTTGTACTGTGTTTTTTGGAAATACTATAACAGATTCAGCTCAGGGTATACACCAGAAGGCTGCAATCAGGTGAGTGGGCTTTCTTTCCAGTTACTTTTGCTACACAATGTAGTGTTGGGCAAACCATTTAGTATTTCTTTGATTTAGTTCTCCTGAATGGAATGTGAAAATTAGTAGCTACTCCTGCTTTCAGTACAGATATACAAATGAAACACATTATATCAAGGCATTATATAAGTCTAACTCCTTTATCATATTTTTTATTTCTTTTCTCTTTCTCTAAGGAATTTGTGAGTGCTCAAATTGACAACATCACTGGTGTGATTATGCAGAGACAAACATGGATATTCAAAGGAGCTTTCTCAAGTTCAAACTAGTATTTCCAGTGGTTCCCATGTTCCATCAGCTCTACCAGGCAGAGAATATCCCATACGCCAGGAAATCACCACAGGAATCACAAGATGGACATTAACTCTTCTTTTATCAGGCTCCAGAGAAGACTTGAGGACAGCAAAGGGCATGGGTTTGACCTGTGTGCTGAGTGGAAGGCAAAGGTGATTTTCTTCTTCCGCTTCTCCCAGAGTCTGGAATTTTCTAGCACCTGCTTTGATTTCATATGCAAAACCACCCTTGAGCTGAGCTATCTCAGGCCAGCCAAAGAGGCCTTTGAGACTATGCATTTCCTCAAGTGAAGAGTTTTTCTGTTCAGAGCAAAGGACAGGAAATTGGAGAAAAATTAGCTTTATGTCATACTGAGTGTCCTAGTGGAATGCAAAGCTGAAGTGACATTGTCTTTTCAAATAGCACACCTCCTTCATAAATATTCTATCACATGAATGGAAAGATATGACAGAATGTAACATAGGAGGTTTTATCGCCTAAAATGATTATATTACGATATAACCTAGAAGAATGATTAGTTGTCCATTAATACATCATATATATGTATACAGAGAGATATATAAAACATGTATACATGATGTATATATATTTATATTATAAAAATCACAGAATCACAGAATTTTCAGAGTTGGAAGGGACCTCTAGAGATCATCTAGTCCCACTCCCCTGCTAAAGCAGGATTGCCCAGAGCACATTACTCAGGACTGCATCCAGGCGGGTTTTGGAAATCTCCAAAGAAGGGGACTCCACAACCTCCCTGGGCAGCCTGTGCCAGTGCTCTGTCACCCGAACTGTAA
>NW_009648543.1:3077955-3091258 GCF_000708025.1 Charadrius vociferus | reverse complement strand
TCCTGCCCCCCTCTCTTCTGTGTGCACCAGCAAGGGAGTGTTTGGTTGTTTGGCTGTGGGCTGTGGGTCCACTGCAGACTGAATAAGTAAGGACATCATAAATATTTTATTCAAACACCAGAAGTAGATTCAGGAACTGGATATATGCCACCATTTATGCTCATCCTTGATTCTGGAGAAGTCAAAGTGAGAGGGAGAGTAATTTGAGCTAATGGCTGTTAGACTATCAGTAAGTAAATAATGTCAGACATTAACTGGCTTCCTGAGGCCAAAATCTGCAATTCTGTTAATGTCCCAGACAATCTGACTGAAGTCACAGGATATAATCAGAAACAAATGTAGCTTTTCTCTTGCTTGTAGGTCCCTCACTCTTGCTAGGTAACTGGGGCTTGCAACTCCCTGGGGGAACATACACAGCTCCAGACAGATGTATGTGGACTTTCAGATGACACAGACCCAGTTTCTGTCATTCTTCAGATGACACAAACCCAGTTAGACTGTGAAGGGAAACAGGTCTTTTTTAAGCCACAGCATTCTACACAAGGCTTTGCAAATGGACAAACGTCACATGTTGCTAAAACACAAAGAAAAAAAAAACAACAAAACCAAAACCCCAGCTTCTCTATCCCTTGGGAAAAATATTGATGTGATGGTGGTGAAAGTGACGATATGAGACAGAAGTACCCAGATTCCAAAACCTCCTCATGTAGTTTTCTGAAATATGTGATTGCCCACTATGTTCAATCTGCCTGTACATCTGGTCCTAGAACATGATTTGTGATTTTAATATGGTTGGTAAGACATAAGCTAATATGTTTTTCTCTGCTGGAGCTAAAGCATACAATGCAGGAAAAAAAAAATAAAAAAAATAGAGAGGGAATCTCTAACAATTATGTGAAACGAGAAAGAATTTCCTGTGACAATAGCCCAGGGAAGTACAATGTTTCTTAATCTTGCTACCCACAAGTCACCCCAACATCACTATGGTCTTTATATTTAACAGCTGCGTAGAATAGGGGGGACCTTACTGTTACAAATTCTCTCCTGCCTGAAACTTCACCCTGTTTTGAAGCTGTTTACTTTTTTAAAAATGTACTTGTTGAGCTTTTGCATTAAACATTGTCAGAGCAACAACAACAATAAAATAAAAACCACATAAAAAGGTCTTTTTTTTTTTTTTTCTAAAAATGCCAAAGTTGTTCTGGAATTCCAGTAATCACTGGCTTTTCTACAAGGCAGTCTTAGCTATCTGTGTCACAGCATTCACAACATATGATTTTTCCATTAAGACACTTAATATTACGTTATATATAGCAGCCAAAGGTTTGCAGTGCTGAGCAGTTTCTCTAGCAGCTGCCACTGTTTTCTCCTCTGGCATTTGCATCATTCTGGTATTGTATATAATATGGAAGTTGTAATCAGCTTGGTCTCATTTCATTCCCTCCGTCTGAAGTCTTGTATATGCTCTATGTAACATACCATTCTGTCTTAACAACATGCCCAGGGACTTCCCACCACAGACACCCCAAAAATCCTGGCTTAATTCTAAAGGGTTGTTGTTGCTTGCTGAGAATATCAGAGACACCATCAATCCAAAAAGGAAGGTAAATCTGCAGTTTAAGTGGTAACTTAAATGATAGTCTTATGGTTGTGGGTTTGGGTTGTTGTTTGTTTTTGTTTTTTTTCACAATGGAGTTATTTTGGCTTTAAAATGTGAGTCCTAAGTTTTGGTTTGGTATATTTTCTTATGTCTTTTCCTAGCAGGGTGAAAGTGGTTTAAAAAATCTTTTTAATCCTTGGGGTATAAGGCCCATAAAAATATTTTTATTGTAGTGTGATTGCCAGTTTCTTCAGCTCTTACGAAGATGTCTCTAGAGATGTGATATTTGATAGGTACTTATTTTTATAAGCCAGAGATTTGAAAGGGCCCACAGGGAGCCAGGCACATATTTCTCAGTGAATTTTTGAGTGGCAGGGTGACAACCTCCTCTGTACACCACATTCCAGTTCTAGGGCTTATGTATTTTTCCTCTTTCTGAATGCCAAGCTCCTCATAGGGCTAACTCCAAGAATGATGTGGGTACTGCGACACTGGGTTTTGCAACACCTTATTTTTGAAATGATGGCTCAGAAAATAGAATTAAGGGTGCTATATTCAAGTTTAGGCCCCATGGCCTTAGAGTAGACGTGCTGTGCTGAGACAATAGAAGATGCCATGGACTGGCAGGAAGCTTGAAGCCTCAGACTCCCCACTGCTGCATGATCTGAGGAAAGATGTGAGCTGCAGGGTGGTTGTTCCTTCTGTGTGTTGAGACTCTTTTCTGAAAGTAGGCATGTGTGGCCCCACCTGTACTGATCATTCCCTTAAAAGGTGGGAGTGAAAAACATTATATACTCCTCCTTTTACCTGCTTACCTGTCAAACTCAGGACACTCTGTCTTCCATTTGGGATTGCCTATGCATTTTATCCCCAACTTTATGTATCCAAAATGCACAGAGTATAGGAGCAGTGACTGGGCATCAGACCTCCTTTTTTTATCCTCTTCCTCTCTACTTAGTGCTTGGGGTCCAACTGCCATTCTCTGGTCAATTACATGTTTTTTTTTCCCCTGTATTTTGGTAGAGCTGCAGTGTCAGTTATTGAGTATATCCTCTTTCCCAGAACAGCATATCTTGTGCACGTAAGAGAGGTGAGAAATACTGAATTTGATCCCTACTGTCGGAAGATGTGAAGCCCCCTGTCTGTGTTGGGGAGGCACGTTCAGGTTGCTTCTCCCCGATTACTGTGTCTTGGTTTGTGTTACACAGTAAAATACGTGGGCTAGACACGTCGGATCAAACAAAGGCTATTTGAAAAGAGCACTCTCCAAAATTCTTACAGTGTAGACACTGAGGCCTCAGCACTGAGTGCTTTTTGTTCTACAGATTTGCCAGTATTGCTCTCCACTACTTGTTAGTGCCAGCTGATGTGGGCTTCTCTAGAGAGAACAGGGGAAGAAGGTGATCTTACTGACAGGGGCAGCACCAGCATTTCTGTTAGCTTTTCTCCGCTGCTGCTTTTCATGGAGCCTGGCTGAATGGGTTTACATTCAGCGTGCTCTGAAACCACCCTGCTTGAATGACTTCAGCAGAGGACTATCCTCTTTCAGATCTAAATGTTGCTCTTAACTTAATTTGGGAATGGGGTTTCCAATTGTCTGTCCTTTAAAACCAAAGTATTTTTTCAAGATCAGCAACTGACATTTTAATTATACAGCAAAGAAAATAAACAATTAATCTTCGGAAAATCAGCATTGTGTTTGTTATGTTCTAGCTAGCAAAGGACAATAATTTAGTTCTATGTGTATTTGTGTGCATGTATACAATGTGTACCTGTATTTGTATTTATATTTATATTTTTATATTTATATTTAGCAAGAATACAGCACTCACATTTATCATGAGGGGATCTTCTATCACACTTGGAGTCCAAAGAAGCTAATGAACTGATTACAGAAATAATGGAGACAAATGAAATAAATTGTCCTGCAGAAACAGAAGTTGAAGTCTGAATTTAGTATTTCTGCAGTATAATTTTTCAGCTAATAAGTATATCTATTACACATACTTGAAAGGAAAATCTTAGAAACTGAATCATGCAAGATGATCAGCATTGTTTGACAGGTCCCTTCTAGAAGTGTAACGGTGCATTCGCTTGGGCTAATTTTATACAAAACCAGCAGATAAAGACTGGTCTGAGGTTCCTGTGTCAGGTGATTATTCACAAAGTTTCTAATTCAATGGAACACTCATAATCCAAACAGTTATTAATTAATAAATTAATGAATTATATTACTGAAGTAAGTGAAAAGTGTTAATTTAATTCTACTGTTCTGAACTCTGTGAGAAGGTTGTCATCATTTAGGAACTGTTTCAGATTTTTCATTTTCTTCCAACACAAGATTCTTGTGTTGATGATACTGAAATCAGAAGTGTAATTGTAAAGTAAGGAACTTGGGAAACAGAATGATTGAAAGAGGTTGCACAGCTAAGATTTTATAAGTAGAGATAATTAGATTTTTTCATTAAATAAAAAGGCCTTATCTTTCTAGTACCATGATCCCATGGTACTACAAAGTAGCACACTACTGAAAAGAGCATATTTTACCATTAAAAATAGACTTAAAACTACACTGTGACTAGTAAAAGTGACTAGTAGTTTTACATATCTTAATATCTAATAATATCTCCTGAGTTATTGTAAATTAACTTTACTCTTAGAATGTGTTAGATGTATGCTTTTTTTCAAAGTTCAACTCCTTAGTTTGTAGGCCCTTCAAAACTGAATCACAAAGCTGAAATTACATGAACTTTTAAAATTAAATCTGATTGTTATATTGTGTTTTATTTGTTCACGGCTTATGCTGTTTGTTCAACATTTTCTTAATCAAAGCATGCAGATTTCAAGGGTAAATCTGTCATCAATTATTAGAAATAACTACTACTATTTCAAAATACTCTAGTGACCTGTCAGCCTTTTTTCAGATGTTTTTCAACCTCCAGATTTTGAATCCCAAAAGATCTGAAAACACCCTCTAGCTCCTTCTGTCTTTGTTGGTCAAACGGTTGCAAGAAAATGTGGAGTGGAAAGAATTCCCTAGAGAAAATCTTGGTCTCATCCTGCTTGCCCTAACATGGCAGTCCAGTGGAAGTATGAAGGCAGAGATGTCATGATACAAGTCCTTAATTGCAGATTTGTAATTTGTAAATTGTAGATTTACATTGCAAACTACTTGAAAGTAAGATGGAGACTGCAAAGTTCTGTGGAATTTATCTGTCAAGGACTCTCTGAATGCTAACCAGTAAGTAGGAAGGTGACCATTTTATACCATCCCTACAGTTCTGAAGTGATCTATAAGCACGTCTTCAGAACAAGGGGTCTCATTACAGAGAGATTTCAGAACGCTCAAATGTGCTCGTCTCCTGTGCTTTCCTCCCAAAGTGATCCAGGGAAATGATGCATAGGAAAACTATATTTATTTTAAGGAGAAAAAACAAAATTTTTACTAGTCCAGATTGTGTGAAAGCATTTGGATCTTACTGCTGATGTAAGTCGCCTTTGGACAACACTCAGTCTGGCTTAGGCCGGTAAAACCTGGCCCTCAAAGAGAGGAGCAAACTATATTCAGCATTTTTAAAGCATCATTTTGATGACAGGTGACAATGGCTCCTTTCAAAATGAGAAAGGGAGGGACATTGTATTGATCTTTCAATAAAGATCAGCCCTCCTGCAGTTGCAGAGCCTACAGCAATAGCTCCTATGGTACAATGTACTTCTTATTGGCAGAAATGCTGAAAACGACTAAATGTCTCTCTGCATGTTCCTTCTTACCCACGCTATTACCACGCCATAGAGAGGGAGGACAAAGAGCAAATTCCATTCAAGGTAATGGGCTGAGGTTGTTCAGCTCATTACTTTTACTGTTAGCGAGCGTACTGCACAGAGGGCTGGCGCTTATTCCATCCTCAGCACAGCACAGCTTGGTGGTGCTGGCTGTGGCATGTTTGTCCCCTGGGCTATAAATTTATGCTAAGGGCTCTAGCACAAAGCAGTTTTGTTTACCTTGCCCAGAAGGTACGCATGGTTAACACTCCTTAGTACTTGGAGTGTGAAAATTGTAAAGTTGATCCAAAGAGTGACCTTGAGACCCACTTCTTTCAAGTTATAATGGGATATATACATATTTACTTTCTTCCCTTGTGACTTTCAGTAGGCGGTAAATTAAGCTCTAGATAAATGGACGGTTAGTTCACAGGAGTGGGGATGAGGGATTCAAATCAGCAGGTTTCACTGGCATTGCTCAGACTGTGTTGGTTTGTACCAACTGAGCTCTTGACATTAACTTCTCAGAACAGTCTCATTCATCAGTTAAATATGTTCAGATAGCATCACCGTTATAAAAAGTGTATATATTTATTTGTTTCTGTTGTATGCTGATGAGGTAACTGTTTCCAATAGACTCACTCTACTGTAAAAACTAAATGATACCACAGTAAGTACATATCCTCATGTGTCACATTAAAATCAAGATTCCACTATAAAGTACTTTTAAAACTACTAAATACTAATATTATAAATTTTTGCCAGTCAGATTTCCTTTTTTTTGTCAAAGCATAAATGTACAAATTTGTTTTTTGTAGCCATCTAACATAAATTGTTTTTTATTTCTCTGAACAATTCAACATGTTATATTTCATTAAAAAAAGGGGATCACTGTGCCATAGAGGTGGTTTGTGATTTTTAATTGCAATAAAAGAATATGGAAATGCAATAAATGTATTCAAAGAACAATAGTAGTTTAAAATGTATTTAAAGGCAAAGAAACCCTCCTCAATTTCAAATGTTTGCATTTTGGAGTAAGTTTTATTGGATTTTAGCAAAAAAGAAAATAATTATTCAAAGGCAATACATCATGTGAATTTAAATCCCTCCCTGGAAATTCTGATTTTCCAGCATGGAAGTCGAGGTGGAGGTTTCCTAGAAGGACAGATTGGAAAGATAAAGGAATGTACCTGAGTACTGGAAAAGCCCCAGAGGAAAGGTAGCTAATGAGAAGAACATTTATTTAGAGAACTTGAATAGGAAATAATGGAAATTACATTGAGTAAAAAAGACAAATTAGTATATTCTTTGCTGCCACTGTGAGCAGAGGAGGAATGAGAAGCTGAGAGAAAGGAGGAGCCATGCTGCAAGAAGCATAAATAATCACTGATCTCAGTACTTACATACTAATTTATATTAGCTAAAGTTCTGCCCCTGATCTGAAGTAGAAGCAGACTCATATTTGTGAAGGACCTTGATTTAAACAGGAGTCTTTACACCTGGGGCCACCTCTAAGGAGGGTCAGGCAAAGACAGCCTCAGGGTTCATGACACACAAACTCAAATTGACTCTCAACTTTCAGTCTGCTATCTACATATGGAGTTGTTCTGAAAAATCGCTCTCAAATCCAAAAGCTGGCACATAGGAAGGTGACAGAATGCCAATGATGACCTCATGAGGATATCTGCATCCGCCCTTTCCCTGGGGTACTTAATGTCCCTGCAACCAGAGGGAAGATAACAGTTTCTTCTTCTACTTATGTAATAATAAAAAAAATCTCTAAAAATTTCTAGAAATGATTAATACTGCACTAAGTGAAATAATATGTAAATACCATCAATTTGTCTTCACAGGCAAAGGTCTTGGGAAAGAATAAATCAGTTGGAGGGGGGGAGGGGATGGGGGTTGTGCTTTAGTTTAAAAATAAGTTCCATATTATCCCAAAATTTAGAAGTGATTGGTTTAGTAGTTTACATTTCTTCCTTCATTAATCAACCAGTTCAACACTGTAAAATATCAAGCAGTTTCTATGACAGAAATTTTACATAAATTGTCTGAACTTATCTTAGAAAGAGAGGCAAAACCACCCGATGTGTCAAAACAAAATGTATTGGTGGGAAGAAAATCTCTCTCACCCTAGATTTGCACTTTATCAAGTTTCCAGCAAAATACATATATGAGAATTACAATAAATGGTAACAAATGAATAAAGAAATGAATTTTAATAATGAGTAGCTCTCAATTCCTGTATTGCCCAAACACAAGCCTAAATGAAGACTTTGGGCCACATAATAATGATGATGATGAAAATATAAAACTTTGACAGCAAAGGTTTTATATGATGCTGCTTTGAAATCTAACAATCTATAATAAACATATATAATCTCTACATATATATAATGCATTATTCCACACTTTCAGTGAAACTTTTTTCCAACTTGTTTAAGCAAAGACTGGTAAAAGGTTTTCTACTTGGATGGCTGTCTAAATTAACTTCAACCGGTCTTTGCTCAATTAAACAATGCAAATTGAAGAAAAATAACTCATCAAAGCAGTTTCAGCAGACAAATGAGATCCAAAATGTTTAGCTGTCTTTAAAACGTTTTGCAAAATTATTAGGACAAAAATAAGATAATTCACTTAAAGATGCTATAAATAGACTGGGATAACAAATTTTACAGAGTTTTGGAAACCTATATCTTCTCAAAATTAATATTTCCTTCAAAATCATGTAATAGATTAAATCAGTTAATCACAAACACCATAGGACGTACTTAGAGCTACCAGTAGTAAATAGAAACATTTAAAATGCTACTGAGATCCACAGAGATGTTTAAAATATATAATATATTCTCACAATGAGAAAGTGAATTTCAGAAATAAGTAGTTTATTTCAGCATTCATCTGCAACATTTAGATAAATATTTAATACATTTTGTAATAGCCACTCTACACTGCAAGTTTTTGACAGAACAACTGTAACAATTCTGCACGTTATTTACTCTGCCACAACACTGGATCTCAAATAAATATCCAAACACATAAAGTAGATGTATTATTAAGGTTATTAAGATGACTGCTTGTGCAATGCCAAAGGCTGACTCATGTACATTTTTTAAGAAACATGTTCATGATCAAACTCACAGTTTGCAGGTTCAGCCATCAATATATATTATGAAACAAGAAAGCACCTGAGCATGCTTTAAGGTTAGCTTTTGTTCTTCCAGGCCTTTTTTCTCCTAATATTGTCTTAGAGAGTGAATACTGGTACAAATGCAGGTGCAACAACATTTCAGGCATTCAGGAAAATATTAAATATTTATGTGTATCCCTCTAGCATTCTTTGGGAGAAAGGAGTGAAAACAAATAGAAAGCAATTAGAAAATCACCTTGTAACAATGAAAAAAAAAATCTAAAGCAGAGCAGAGAAATTTATAGTTCTGCTTGCAAAGTCATTCTTCATTCAGAATTTTTTGAATTTGTTTCAAAGGTTTTGCATACCTGATTAGTTGGTAGCAAAGGACATCCCTGTCCATGTTAGTTACTAAAGAGTCCCAACAGTGTTGTTATAAATTGGAAGGCTCAGTAAGAGAAGTAGATTGAAACTAGAGCTAATAAGCTCCTGATTTCTCAAAACTAATGTTTCCTTTTAATTTAACCCAAAAGTTTGACTATAGCTGCCCAGGTGATCCCTGTTTTCAGTTGCCTACTGATTATTTTCTTCATAAAGTGAATAGGTATCAGGGATGTGCTGGAGTAATTCTTGACCTTTGAAGTCAAAAGGCATAGTTGATTACTGTAAAGTCTAATTATCCCTTACAGGAATATTCACAATTGCTAACTTTGCTTCAAAGAAATGTGGATCCTTGGTGCATACGTAATGAAGAGAGGAAGGTTGCTCCAGGGGCTTAGTTAGACCAAGTTTTACTACATCATTGATAGTTTTAGAAACACATTTGAACAACTCCAATTTCTTGAAGAATGAGACCAAACACTCATCAGATACATTGTTGATTTTGCCATAATTAGACAGGGAAGAAACCTTTATTAATATTTGACCTGCTGGCAATACTTTGTCTAATGCAGCGAAGGGTACTGTTGTCCTTCTTTGCAGCAAGTGCACACTGCTGGCTCATATTCAACTAGGTGTCCACTAGGACCTTCAGGTCCTTTTCTGTAAAGCTGCTTTCCACACAGGTGGCCCCCGCCCTGTTCTGGTGCCTGGGGTTGTTCTTCCCCAAGGAAGGATTTTGCACTTCTCATTGTTGAACTTCACAAAGTTCTTGTCAGCCCCTTCCTTCAACTATTGAGGTCCCTTTGATTGGCAGCTCTGGCATATCAGCCACTCCTCACAGTTTGGTGTCATCTACCAACTTGCTGAAAGCACACTCTGCCCCATCATTCAGATCATTAATGAAGATGTTAAACAAGATCGGAGCCAGTATTTGGTCTATTAGCATGTCTGTTACAATTTATCAGTGATATACCAGCAGTGGTATTATGAAAAACTCACTGGGTGTATTTTCACCTGAAAATATTTCGTCTTCTGGATTCTTACAATAACAGTCAGCAGCATTCATTCAAATGAATGAACTCCAGGAGTAAAAAGATAAAAACAGGGGGGAAAAAAATTGCTTTTTTGTTTTTTCCTTTTTTTTTTTTTTCAAAGTAGCAAAGATAATAATCAGCAGGCTTATTCAGTAACCTAAACCTTGCATCAAGGTATGCCATTTATTTCAAGTGACATGTGTAGATCCCTGAGGCTTTGAGGCCACAGCTCATTTGTGTTGTTAGACACTGACACACACAGACTGATGAAAGATAGGGAAAATGTGAGAAAAGTGAAGAAATCATAGGAGTAAAGGCAAGATAGCTGTCAGGAAGCCATGCATGGACACAAGCAGCTTATAGAGTCTACATTCAAGTATAATGTCTCTAAGGAGTATGACCTTAATAAATACAGTCCATTACATCTTTAGAGTCAGTACAGCTTCAAAGCTATTTGCATGTAAATGATTGCATTTTCTGTCACCCAGTGTTATCTGATGATTATAATAAGCATAGCATTTTTTTATTGTTGTTCATGTGATTTATTCTCCAGTTATGCTTAAAAGCTACAGAGAAGAGCTGCTGGTATCAGCAGAACTTGGAGCTCTCCAAAAGATGAATATAAATAGATTCAAAGACCCCACACTTTGGGGTTTTTTTTTCTAATTTCCCAGTACAAAAATGTAAGCCTTTAAGTACTGCCACACTCAGTCGTTTGCTAGAATACATTCCACAGACACATTGAGACTGGCTGAGTTGACTGTTGATTTAATATAACCTAATGATATGACACAGGGATGAGAAAAATAAAACTATGATGAAGAGGGCTATATCATTAGCTACCTAGGGACACAGAAGCTTTTCCAGACTTAGTACCTCAGAGGGATACCAATAAATAAATCAAACAAACAGTAGTCTGCATTGATAACCAAATACATCTAAGTTTGGAATAAGATGTCAACTGATGAGGAACATGGCACATACTGTGATCCTTAATGCTATATTCTTTAAAATTATCAGAACGTTGAGAAGAAAAGGAACAAAAGACAGCAAAATAGAGGCAGATAACATTGATAAGAAACATGGACAAGTAGAAAAAGCCACACTCATCATCTCAGAAGAATTATGTGACTTAGTTCATTCTGTATTGCAAATAAGAGACCATAATCAGGTTACGCCTGGGCCCAACTTGATTATGGGAGTTGTGCAACTGTTCACAAGTCTGAAGACATGGCAACCTGCATCGCATTGGTAGCCGAGGTACTTGGGAGACTAAACAACTCTTCTTGACTGAAGTATGAAACCTGAGCTCTGTGGTTTTTGTCCCTTTGTATTTTGTGCAATACTTAAATTCAGATTGTTCAAACTGGCATAATCATCTGAGAAGTGGATGATTTTATCTTCTGTGCTCATATAGATGGTACCTCTTTCTCTCCTTTCTAACTCTTGCCGAGTATGATAAGAAGTTATTTGAGACTAGATTATATCCTTTCTTGACAAGGTTCACTTGTCGAGGATGCTGTCCATACCTATAGCTCTTCCCACCAAGATGATTTAAGAAGATTAATCATGATTTTCCTGTTAAATTTACCACAGTTGACTATAAACAATAAGCATAATTGTCTTCAGTGAAATCTGGGGTGAATTGACTTTATGTACAGGACATGAACTTAACCCAGGTTAGGCTGCAGTCTAAGCTGTTATTCTTATTTGACCTAAGCAACTAAACCAGAATTTGGAATTCTGTAAACAAGTTTCCTCCAAAAAAGAGACTGCTGAAGAATGACTGAACTCTAAGTTCCCTGAATGAAGGAAAAAATTCTATTGCTTGTGGTGCCAAACTCCTTTCAGCCAACATTTAACCTTAAAGATCTCACCACTGTGCCACCAGGGCTTTTATAAGGAGGTTTGCATCTGGCTCGCTGGTCTCCTTCTCTCCTGCCTTACCTCCACCCTCCCCAGAGCTGTGCCTCATAGTCTCCATTGGATTTAGCTGCAGTGACTGCAAAGCTTTTTGGCTCTAGCTGTTTGCTCTACTCCTTCATCAGGCAGCATGTCTTGCTCTCAGCTAGTACAGCCAAAGCCCGAAAATAGTAATGTAAATGCAAATTGATGGCTGTTTTAAGTTAATATGCCAAGTTATGAACTAGTACAGTTTCTGGAATAACAGCCCCTAGAAGAAGTAGAAAGGAAAAGCTCGAATTAATAAGCTCTTCAGCCACCCTGTCTCTATGATTACATGATTACATATGAATACATGATTAGTACCCTCACACACCACTTCTACAAAAACAAGATAAGAAGCTGCCTTTGCCCATGCAAATAACAATGTGTAGCAGCCTCAGGAGTGTGTTTTATAAGGATGCATACTTAAACTCAAGTTAGAGGCAATTATTGTTTCAGCTGTACTTAGTCCTATGAAGAAATTTAATGAAATTTAAAAGCAGGAAGTAAATGTGTTAGCCAGTACCCGTTGTGTATAACGACCCACAGCATTATTATTCTTTAAACATCAACACGTAGTGAGTAGTAATTTAAGAGGAGAACATTTTGTGAGGACCAGTATAATATAATTTCATCCTTCAGTAAACAATATAACATATCCATGAAGATTATTTACATACTGGCAACTGGTCCGGTAAGGCCCTCCCTTCCCTCTAGGCTGTGCCCACACAGCCCAAGACTACTTGCATAGATCCTATCATTTAGCAATCTCAGTAGTTTCATATGGTCAGAGATGGCTTGCATAGTCTCCATAAAGTTTGCACAGACAAAGTTTTATTTGCATTATGATGCTGTCTTCTTCCAGCACAATGGTGTTGCAATCCCATCTCCCATTCAGCATTAAGTATAGCCATATGCTTCTTTTCTCCTAATGTAATGCTCTGCATCAGGTGGTTTTATCCTCATCTGCCTTACACAAGAATATATCTGGTATTAAAATAGCTTTTGTAGCTGTGGACTTTTTTCAAATTGTTAATCTATTCAGTAAATTGTTACTCTCCTTTTCAACTCAGGTAGTTATGACAGCACAGTGCTGCATTTCATTTTATTCAGTGGGCTGTGGCATGGCATAGCTGTGACTTTTTTTGTGGACCAATGCTTATAGTTGTCAGGAATTATGACTTGTAGTGATCCACAAAAATGCTATTGCATTATCTCCTGATAATGCAGAGTAGCACACAATAACAGCCTTTGATTCCTTCAGTTCTCTTCCACTGTTTGTCAGTTGGGAAAATAGCAAAATAGAATACAAATGTATCAATTCTTGGCACCTTTGTTTCCGTTTGTGAAATTAACTGGTGTCATTGATGCAAGCTGTTTGCTTCTCTAGATACTCTCTTATTTGAGTGCACATTTAAATTATGATTTTTCTCTAGGTGTAAGGACACC